>NC_044985.1:102154746-102203426 GCF_008728515.1 Papio anubis | reverse complement strand
GTCACGCCTGAAGGTGCTCAGTAAATACCTTTTGAAATGTTTTTTGTTTGTTTTGTTTGTTTTTGTCCCCAGTGCCAGGCACTGTGTTAAAGTGCTCAACCTCCATAGCAAGGGTGGTGTTTGTCTCCATTTTACAGATGAGGACACTGAGACCCAGAGGTTAATCACATGACTGTGCTAGGAAATAGCAGATCCCTAAAGCCCCTAAAGCCCTAAAGGCAGGTCTCAGGAACTGTCCCACTCCATCCTGCTCCCTGCATGCGCCCCCTCCACATCCAGCAGGCCAGTCACGCCACGCATGCCACTCCCAGCCAGGCCCCGCGTGTGGGCCTAGCCAGAGGTCTCCCCTTTCTGGTCCTCTTCAAGGAGCCCATACAGGAAGTGGTGGTGGGAGCTGTGGGCCAGAAAGGTGGCTCCGTGGGCAAGGCAACAGGTCCAGACCTGGCAGAGGGGCGACCATGAGTTGGGGAGAGGCCAAGACCTCTGGGGAAGGCCCAATGTGTCCCCACAGACCCTCCCCATTGGTTGCCTCCCGTCCTCGCCTCACCCATTCCCAAGGCATCCCCTGGCCCTACTGTACCAGGTAGGTGCTGAGACCCAGGTAGGCTGCGGCCAGCAGGGCTGCAAGGCCGAAGTAGGCAGGGTGGGGCAGGCTGGGCAGGTAGCTGACCACGAAGTAGAGGTTGATGGCGCAGACTAGCACCATGATGGAGGAGGTGACGACCTTGCTCAGCCTGGGGGACACGAGAGAGGCTCAGGACTGGCTGGCTGCAGCTGGACCACCTGCATCTACTTCTCTTCATCTCCCAGTGCCCACACTGGGGGTGGGGGTGGATACACAAAGGCCGCTTCTCTGGGCTGTGGGACCTGGAGCAGATAGACCACCTCCCCACCTCCTGCCTCCTGGGCCCTCCAGGCTACACACTGGAGGGATTTGGCAAGAGCTGAGTCTGAGGTGAGAGTGAGGAGCTCAGGCTCTAGAAACAGGCCTCCGCCCTGGATTCCAATCTTGGTTCCCCAACTTGCTAGCTGTGTGACCCTGGGCAAGTTCCTTAGCCTCTCTGAGCCTCTGTGGCTTCACTGGCTTAATGGGGAGAATTGTAGCTTGTACCTCTGGGTGGCTGTGAGGATGAAATGCGGTGATGCAATCCAGCACTTGGGAAGGGGGGTACTCACGGGCCATTGGCAAACTCCTGCATGAGGGCGGGCATGCTGGTGAACGTGAGGATGGGCAGCACAGCGAATGGGAGCTGGGGAGAGCAGCAGGAGCCTAGGCTGAGGAATCCTGCCTCAGAATATGGCAAGGGTGGGGACAAGATGGGCGTGGCTTGTCACCCTTTGGTGGGCAGCTCCTCCCAAACCCCGCCTCAACCACAGTGAGCTTCCTGCCCGCCTTCCTCGGTGGCTGGGGCCCCAGGCATGGCGTTTGGGATAACGAGCCTGGGCAAACATACACATAATGAGCTTCTACTCTCACTTAAAAAAAAAAAAAAAAAAAAAAAGGCTGAAAGTGGCTCACTATGCCTGTAAATCCCGAAAGCACCTGGGAGTACGAGGCTGCAGCTGACTACAAGGCCAAGAGATCAAGACTAATCCCAGCTAACACCTGTAAAACCCCGCCTCTATTGGTAAAAATACAAAAAAATAGTCATGGTATGGCGCCTGTGAACCCAGCCACTGGTGATAATGACGCGAGGAAAGAACAAGGCATGATCCCCGAGGATGAGCTGCAGGAGCCGAGATCGCTCCACCGCACCCAGCTCGCGGTAGCCCAGACAGACTCTGTCTCAAAAAAAAAAAATTAGACCTGCCACTGTGGCTCACGCTTGTAATCCCCAAGTGCACTTTGGGAGGCCGAGGCGGTGGTGGATCAGGAGGCCTGTGGAGTTTGAGACCATCCCAGCTTCAACATGATGAAAACCCTGTCTCTACTAAAATGGCTGCAAAAAATTAGCTGAGTGTGATGGTGAGCGCTTGTAATCTCAGTTACTTAGGAGGCTGAGGCAGAAGAATCACTTGAACCTGGGAGGCAGAGGTTGCAGTGAGCCGAGATCTCACCACTGCAATCCAGCCTGGGTAACAAGAGTGAAACTCCATCTCAAAAAAAAAAAAAATTAGCTGGGTGTGATGGTGTGCACCTGTAGTCCCTGGTACTCAGGAGCCTGAGGTGGGAAGATTGCTAGAGCCTGGGAGGGCAAGCTGCAGTGAGCCATGATTGAACCACTGCACTCCAGCCCGGGTAACAGAGGGAGACCATCTGGGGCCGGGGGAGGGGGGAAGGATAATGGTGATTCCTACCCTCCTGCCCCCAGGGTGGCTGTGGGGACAATGGAAGCCTTGTAGGCAAGGTGTGCCTAGGACAGGGCCTGGCAGGCCCAGGCGAGGCTCAGCATGAGGGTTGCTAGAGGTCCTGTTTAGCTCAGCAGCGGGCAGGGCTGGTGGGTTTCGTGCATCTCACCAGCAGGCTCTGCAGCACATTGAGCAGATCATTGAGGCCGGACAAGTCCCTCAGGTCCCGGAAGACAGCCACAAGCACGGTGGGCAGGATGGCGCAGGAGCGGGTGAGGAGGACGCGGGCGAAACGTGACCACCGCAGCCTGAGGAATCCCTGGGGTGGGGGTGAGCTCCTTGGTGGGGAGTAGACAGGACTGGGGATTCCAGAGGAGAGAGCCTCTGTAGTCCCTCAACTGATTTATCCCTGGGGGCATGCTCTGTTTTTCCACTGTTGAATTGGGGGCAGCTCTGTCCCTAGGCAGCAAGAGGGGGTGGGTGGGGAGAAATGGAGGGCTCCCATCCCATAGCTGGCTGCTGAAGACTAAACAGTTTGGGGGAAAAGGCTTCTGTTAGTCCTGGGTCTGCAGCCCCCATCTGCCGATCTCGCCTTTCATCTGTAAATGGGCCATAGTGTCAGCCTCTGGCCAATGCAGAAGGAAACAAAGCCAGCAGTCACCAACCCGGCACCGGGAAGCCGGGCTGGAAGATCACTTGAGCCCAGGAGTTCGGGCTGACCAGCCCTCCTGGGAAACATAGGAAGACCCATCTCAAATAACTTAAAACAGGTGTGGCAGCATGAGCCTGTGGTCCCAAATACCGGGGAGGCCGAGGAGAGCTGCACAGCCGTGATGGCACCCACGTACTGTTCTGTTTATGAAACCTGCCCAAAAAAAAGAAAGAAAGAAGTAAGCGGGGCGGGGGGAAGAAAGAAAGAAAAGAAAAGCAGTGCTGGGCTGGGGAGCAGTGGCTCACGCCTGTAATCCCAGCACTGGGCCGGCGGCAGATGGATCATTTGAGGTCAGGAGTTCAAGACCAGCTTGGGCTGGTGAAACCGCCGGGCTCTAATTTCAAAAATTACAAAAAATAATGGGCAACATACCTGAGAACCAGCACGCGGGAGGCTGAGGCAGTGGAGGCGGCGAGAAACGGGCTTCGGAGCCTGAGGCAGAGGCTGCAGTGAGCCTAGATTGAGCCACTGCACTCCAGTCTGGGGCACATGGTGATCCCATCCCCAAAAAAAAGCAAAGAGGCTAGGTTGATGCTCAGCACCGCCACCGGTTCACACTCTTTGGGAGCCGGGCGGCGGATCACGAGGTCAGGGAGCGAGGACCGAGGCCGGCCAAATTAGTGAAACCCTGCCCACAACAATACAAAATAGTTAGGCGTAGTGGCAGTGCCTGAAATCCCAGTTAATATGAGGCTGAGCAGGAAGTTGAACTGGAGGGGAGTCGGGTAAGTGAGCCGAGATCGCACCACTGCACTCCAGCCTGGGAGACAAGAGCGAGACTCCGTCTCAACAACAACAACAACGACAAAAAAAAAAAAAAAAGAGGGAAGAAAACAGAAAAGAAAGAAAAGAAAAAGGAACCACAAGGCCCGGCCCGGAGCCCTAGCCTCCAGTAGTGTGCCTGCTGGAGTGTCCAAAGTGTCCTTGGACCCCTTGCCCGCCCGGGACCGCCCCCTGCCCCACCTCCATCACGAACTGTCCCGCGTAGGTGCCCGTCATGGTGGAGCTCTGCCCGGCCGCCAGGAGACCTATGGCCCAGATGTAGAGGGCCGCGGGGCCGAACAGGCAGCCCAGAATCACGCCCTGCAGGGACGGAGTGTGGTCGGACCGGTGGCCCCGCCCTAGGCCCCGCCCCCCGGTGGGCGGGGCGGGCGCCTCTCTGGGCCTCGCCCTCCCCGCCCACCCTCGCTCACCCCCTGGTAAATGTCCACGGCCACGGTGGCGTTGTTCATGGGGAAGATCTTGGCGTAGTCGTGGAGGCTGCTGTTGGCACAGATGTTGAACTGCGGGAACCAGGGCAGTAGAAGGAAGATGTGAGGAGCACGCTTAGCCTTGGGAAACTGGACTGCCTAGCCTTGACCAGGGTTCCAAAACTGGTGGCCCAAGGCTGAATGTGGCCAGACATATTTTGTTTGACTAACAAAATAAGTCGGGTTTTGTTTTGTTTTATGTTTTGTAGCGATGGGGGTCTTGTCATGTTGCCCAGGCTGGTCTTGAACTCCCAGGCTCAAGCGAGCCACCTGCCTCAGCCTCCCAAAGTGCTGGGATTACAGGCATGAGCCACCGCGCCCGGCGGGTTTTTTTTTTCTTTAATATGGATTTGTTGCCAACATTTAAAATTGAGAAGGCCTGGCATGAGAACCCAGTTTCCAGCTTCTTTTTTGTTTGTTTTGTTTTTGTTTTTGTTTTTGTTTGAGACATAGCTTCGCTCTTGTTGCCCAGGCTGGAGTGCAATGGTGCAATCTCGGCTCACCGCAACCTCCGCCTCCTGGGTTCAAGCGATTCTCCTGCCTCAGCCTCCCCAAGTAGCTGGGATTACAGGCATGCGCCACCACCCCAGCTAAGTTTGTATTTTTTTTAGTAGAGACGGGGTTTCTCCATGTTGGTCAGGCTGGTCTTGAACTCCTGACCTCAGGTGATCCGTCTGCCTCGGCCTCCCAAAGTGCTGGGATTGCAGGCATGAGCCACCGCCCCCGGCCTGTTTCCAGCTTCTTTTATGTTCGTAAGAGCTGGCATCAGCACAGAGACAGCTGGCTGCCATGCCCTCCTCACACTGTCCACTTCCCACAGCTCTGCGCCTGTCTGATCTTGAAGACAAGGGTTTGCAATCCCGATGTTGATCTCCCTCCTTGTACCAAGGAACAGAGTGAGACTCAGGGAGGAGTGTGACCTCCCAAGGTCACAGAGCAAGGCAGTGGCAGTGCCCAGGTCCTTGGAGGCCTGGCCACACCTTCTCCCACAGGGCTTAGCATTCAGGAAGCCCCCAACCCTGGCTGCAGTTGTTAGAGCCTCATGACTGAGATCCACTCAGAAGGGGAGCCAGACACAGGTCCCAGATCCCAGAGAGTCAGGGAGGAATCGCCTAGCTCCTTTTCCAGTATTAGCACAAATGTCACCTCTTCCAAGAGCCTTTCCTGACCACCTGGGCTAATGCAGACCCCACTCCCATACCCCCAACTATGCTTCTTCACCCCCTTTATTTCTTCCCACTCTGCACTACCCTTCGGGATTCATTCCTGTCTGCTCACCTCGCTCCCCACTTAAGCTGCAGAGAACTGGGTCTTTGTAGCATTGACTGCTGTATCCCCAGAGTCTAGGATGTGCTTGGTACATAACAAATGCTCAGCCGGGCATGGTGGCTCACACCTGTAATCCCAGCACTTTGGGAGGCCAAGGCAGGCAGATCACAAGATCAGGAAATCGAGACCATCCAGGCTAACACGGCAAAACCCCGTCTCTACTAAAAGTACAAAACATCAGCTGGGCATGGTGGCGGGGGTCTGTAGTCTCAGCTACTTGAGAGGCTGAAGCAGGAGAATGGTGTGAACCCAGGAGGTGAAGCTTGCAGTGAGCCGAGATCGTGCCACTGCACTCCAGCCTGGGCAACAGTGCAAGGCTCTATCTCAAAAACAAACAAACAAACAAATGCTCGATGATTATTTGCTGAATGAATGATATCTGCCAACAGGGAAGATTATCAGCGCAGAGACTCAGAAGGGCTCAGCTGCATTGCCTAGGGTCCTCGGCAAGGCTTACAGGACATAAGTACGCGTGTGGCCTCAGGTGCAGGGGAAAGTGTGTCTCACCGCAGCCTGGTTGGTTTGCTGGTAGAAGGCCTGCCCAAAGACAGCCATGACAAAGAGGTTGATGATAAAGGAGACGGACAGGGCGATGGCGGCCTCAATCAGGAAGTACATGTTGGCTTCTCTGATGTCCACTCGGCGGGCTCGGTCTATCTCTCGAGACTACAAAAGTCAAAGGGAGAGGGAAGTGCCAAAGTCCCTCAGAGTCACCACAGTGTCCCCCACCCTCAAACTTCTATGTTCTCCCCAAAGCCCAATACCTTTTCAAGTCCCCTGCGTGGCAGTTTGGGACAGGCTCAGGTCAGCCGATGGACTGCTACATCTCTGTTCTTGCCACAGCGGCCTGACCACTGCGAGCCACTTTGTGGGTGAAGCAAGGCTGGCCTTTGAGGTCCCTGGCTACCTCAGGTCCTGACACGCTCCTTCACTCACCTTTTTCCATCCTCAGACATGTCCGGCTTACTTTATTTTATTTTTTAGAGACAGGTCTTGTTCTGTCACCCAGGCTGGAGTGCCGTGGTGCAATGCATGGCTCACTGCAGCCTCCAAATCATGGGCCCAAGTGATCCTCCTGCCCCAGCCTCCTGAGTAGCTGGGACCACAGACACACATCACCACAACTAATTTTTTATTTTTATTTTTATTTATTTATTTTTTTTTGAGACGGAGTCTCGCTCTGTCACCCAGGCTGGAGTGCAGTGGCCAGATCTCAGCTCACTGCAAGCTACGCCTCCCGGGTTTACGCCATTCTCCTGCCTCAGCCTCCCAAGTAGCTGGAACTACAGGCACCCGCCACCTCGCCCGGCTAGTTTTTTTTTGTATATTTTTAGTAGAAACGGGGTTTCACCGTGTTAGCCAGGATGGTCTCGATCTCCCGACCTCGTGATCCGCCTGTCTCGGCCTCCCAAAGTGCTGGGATTACAGGCTTGAGCCACCGTGCCTGGCCTAATTTTTTAATTTTCTGTAGAGACAGGGTCTTGCTGAAGCTAGTCTTGAACTCCTGGGCTCAAGCATTCTCCTGTCTTGGCCTCCTCGAGTGCTGAGATTACAGGTGTGAGCCACTGTTAGGCTGTTAGGGACCCAAGCCTTATTCATTTCTGCCCATGGCCTTTGCACTTGCTTTCCCTCTGCTTGTATTATCTTTTCCCTGATCTGCTTCCCCAACTTTCAGTCATTCTCTATCATATTTCTCTGTTTTGTTTACTTCAGAGTCCCTTTCACAAGTATTATTATTATTATTTTTTTTTTTTGAGAGGGTCTTGCTGTGTCACTCAGGTTGAAGTGCAGTGGTGGGATCTCAGCTCACTGCAGCCTCGACCTCTGGGACTCAAGCCTCAACCTCCTGACTAACTAGGACTACAGGTGTGCACAACACCCAACTAATTTATTTTATTTATTTTTTATTTTTTGTTAGTAGAGACAGGGTTTCACCATGTTGCCCAGGCTGGTCTCAAAACTCCTGGGCTCAAGCGATCCACCTGCTTCCCAAAGTGTTGGGATTACAGACGTCAGCCACCTCGCCCAGCTCTACAGTTCTTTTTCTCTTTTTTCTTTTCTTTCTTTCTTTCTTTTTTTTTTTTTTTTTTTTTTGAGATGGGAGTCTAGCTCTGTCACTCAGGCTGGAGTGCAATGGCATGATCTCCCCTCACTGCAACTTCCGCCTACTGGCTTCAAGCAATTCTCCTGCCTCAGCCTCCCCAGTAGCTGGGATTACAGGCACGCGCCGCCACTCCCGGCTAATTTTTTATATTTTTAGTAGAGACAGGATTTCACCATGTTGGCCAGGCTGGTCTCAAACTCCTGACCTCGTGATCCGCCCGCCTCGGCCTCCCGAAGTGCTGGGATTACAGGCGTGAACCACCGCGCCCGGCCTATAATTCTTTCCTTTGTTTGTTACTTGGCTTGTTGTCCGTCTACCCTACTAGCATGGAAACTCTAGAAGGGCAGGGGCCTTGACTGTCTGTTCCTCCCAGCGCACAGTAGACACTTTTTTTTTTTTTTTTTTTGAGACAGTCTCGCTCTGTCGCCAGGTTGGAGAGGTGCAGTGGCGGTGCAGTGGCGCGATCTCGGCTCATCGCAACCTCTGCCTCCCGGTTCAAGCGATTCTCCTGCCTCAGCCGGAGTCGCTGGGACTACAGGCGCGCGCCACCACGCCTAGCTAGTTTTTGTATTTTTAGTAGAGACGGGGTTTCGCCATGTTGGCCAGGATGGTCTCGATCTCTTGACCTCGTGATCCGCCCGCCTCGGCCTCCCAAAGTGCTGGGATTACAGGCGTGAGCCACCGCGTCCCGCCTGACCCTCAATTATTACAGGCTCCGAAAATCCTGACGGAAGGAAGGGGAGGGGCTCCAGGCTTGGAGGCGGGGCCAGCATGGCTCCGACTGAGTGGGGGTCTCCTTTGCCCTCCCCGCTGCTCACCTTGACCAGGGCCGAGTGCAGGTAGATGTTGTGGGGCATGATGATGGCGCCAACAATGCCCACCGCCTGCAGCAGCTCGGGGTGGCCGCAGCCCGGGCACGAGGGCAGGAGCAGGCCCCGAAGAAGCGCTCCCTGGTCAGGACGCGCCACCACATACTGCAGGGAGGAGCCTGGTCAGGACAAGCCCCGCCCCTCGCAACCACGCCGCGGTCATCATTTCTCAGCCTCCATCCCACCCCACCCCCACGCAGCTAGCGGCCAGAGGGAAGAGAGAGGAATAATCTTGGGGGGTCCGCAGGGGGGTTGCAGCACTGGCTTCCTACCTCATAGCCAAAGGTCAAGGCCATAATGGTTATAAGGAGTCCAAAAAAAGCTTCCAGCTTCCGCAACCCTACAGAGCAGAACAAACCAAACAAACCAACGAAAAAAATCTGTAACATCAACAATTCGTAATGGCTAATACTATGAGCGCTTTCAGGCACAGTGCCAAGTGCTTAACATTTGTTACCTCAGTCAGTCTTCACAACCACCCTCTGATGTCTGTGCTATTATTTCCCCACGTTACAGGTGAAGAAAGGGATGTCCAAGTAACTTGCTAGAGGCCACCCAGGGAGAGTGAGGGAGCTCAGGTGCGCTCAGGCAGTTCGATGTCAGAGCCCTTCTCCCAGTAGAGCACCCTCACCACCACCACTCCCCTATGAGATGGGGTGTGCACCCACCATAGTTATCGAGGAAGAGGAAGAAGAAGGTGTCCACGATGGTGATGAGGACGCCACCCCAGAGTGGGATTCTGAAACCAGAGTGACCCGGGTCAGCCCAGCCTGGTCCAGGGGTCTGTAACTCCTAGGTAGCCTCAGGGCTGGAGACAGGAATCTGGCCTCCTGGGAGCAGGACCCTAAGTGCCCCCAGACAGCTAGGGCAAGGGGAGTGGGAGTGTGGCATAGAACAGTTGAGGCTGGGCAGAGCTAGAGGAGAGACCTGGCACCCGGCGCAGCAGGGAGTTTGGGGCTGCAATCCCAAAGTCCTGCATGACTCACATCTGTGTTACTTTAGACAAATCACTTTACATTTCTGGAAAATAGGGCAGCAGCCCTGCTTCAGAGGGGAGAGCAGGATAAAATAAACTCTGGGAGGGACTCGTTGAGGGGAGGGGACGGGAAGTAGCAGCAGCTGTTCTCGGCCTGGCCTGAAGAGTTGGGGTACACTGGGGCGGTACCGTCCAGCTGAGAGCAGATTGAATGCAATGGCTGTGCCGATGACTTCCTGCATGTCGGAGCCCACAATGGCTAGTTCGATGGTCAGCCAGAGGAGTGTGCGGGGCACCTATGGGGAGGAGAGAATCCTGCATTAGGGGTGGGCCGATTATTTGTCTGTTGTCTCAGACTACATTTACAAGACAGTCTTGCCAATTGGCTTCCTATATTATGTAGGAAGAGCTTACAGGAGATGGAAAGGCAGAGATAAACTTTTTTTTTTTTTTTTGAGATGGAATTTCGCTCTTGTTGCCCAGCCTGGAGTGCAATGGCACAATCTCAGCTCACCACACTCTCCCCCTCTCAGGTTCAAGCGATTCTCCTGCCTCAGCCTCCTGAGTAGCTGGGATTACAGGCATGCACCACCATGCCCGGCTAGTTTTGTATAGTAGAGACGGGATTTCTCCATGTTGGTCAGGCTGGTCTAGAACTCCCGACCTCAGGTGATCCACCCGCCTCAGCCTCCCAAAGTGCTGGGATTACAGGCGTGAGCCACCTTCCCTGGCTGAGATAAACCACTTTTTCCCCTGCTTCTTGTGGTATTTCTGGCAGTGGCACCAGGCAACCTGGGCTCTGGCAACACTAGTGGCCATTTCATCAATGTCAATAATGTTTCCAGGAGCTCAGCAGCAAAGGATGGCTCTGGGGCTTGTGCCAGGGGTGTAGCAGCTTTCTGATCTTTGGGTAACACCCTCTTCCCTTGCCCCCCAAGCCCTCCCAAACCTTTCAATCCCTGCATTCAATACCTTTGAAATGTCTAGTGCTATAATTTCTGTTTTCCAAACTGGACACTCACAACAGCCAAGTCCCCAGGGTCCACCCCAGCCAATGACCATTCCTGAGCTGATGCCTTCCATTTTTTGTCTTGGGCAAGTCACTTTCCCAAATTTTAATTGCCCCTTCTATGAAATGGCATGCCTCTCATGTCCCTCTAGACTGTGTGCTATCAGTTTGAGCCTCAGTTTTTTCATCTATCAAATGGAATTGGGGCTGGGTGCGGTGGCTCATGCCTGTAATCCCAGCACTTTGGGAGACTGAGGTGGGTGGATCATCTGAGGTCAGGAGTTTGAGACCAGCCTGGCCAACATGGTGAAACCCTGTTTCTACTAAAATTACAAAAATTAGCTGATCATGGTGGTGGGTGCCTGTAATCCCAGCTACTCGAGAGGCTGAGGCAGGAGAATTGCTTGAACCTGGGAGGTAGAGGTTGCAGTGAGTGGAGATCCCATCACTGCACTCCTGACTGGGCGACGGAGCAAGACTCCAACTGAAAAACAAACAAACAACAACAACAACAAAAAACAAATAGACTTGGGACGCCCCATGTGAGATGATGTGCTTATTTGATCGTGGAAGCTGGAAATGGCTGTTTGGGGTTTGGGGCCAGTGGTTCTCCCTGTCCAGGCCCCCCAAGCTCACCTTAGGGTAGTAGAGATGGCAGACTTCACCCAAGTCCTTGCCTGTCACCACGCCCAGACGTGCAGCCAGTCGCTGGCAGAGCAAGCCCAACAACGTGGCCCAGAGCAGCACCCAGAGAAGCTGTGAGGAGGCAGGGAGAGGCCTTCAACCAGAGTGGCCAGCTGCAGAAAGCCCCTGAGTTCGTGGTACCCTCCAACCAAGGACACTCCTTAGGGAGGGGGTGGGAGAGATGGAGTCCCGTCCTGGCAGAGTGCTGGTAGTTCACGCCTGTAATCCCAGCACTTTAAAAGGCTAAGGTGGGAGGATTGCTTTGAGTCCAGGAGTTCAAGACCAGCCTGAGCAACATAGTGAGACCCCCATCTCTAAATAAATAAATAAATTACGCCAGGCGAGGTGACTCACACCTGTAATCCCAGCACTTTGGGAGATGGGTGGATCACTTGAGGTCAGGAGTTCAAGACCAGTCTGGCCCACATAGTGAAACCCCGTCTCTACTAAAAATACAAAAATTAGCCAGGCGTGGTGGCGGGCACTACTTGGGAGGCTGAGGCAGGAGAATCACTTGAACCCGGGAGGCAGAGGTTGCAGTGAGCCAAGATTGTGCCACTGTACTCCAGCCTGGGCGACAGAGTGAGACTCCATCTCAAAAAAATAAAATTAAATAAGTAAATAGTTTTGTTTTTTTTTTTAAAGAGAGGTGCCCAGTCCCCTACCCCCCACACAAATGTCCCACCTTCTGGCAGGGTTGCCCTGGGGACCCTTTTCGGACCCATTTGAACTTAACACCAGCTCCCAGGCCACACTGGAGAAATATGGCCAGCAGGGGCCTTCAACACTTAGCCTGGTCACCTCCCTCTCGAACGTGTCCCCACTCAGGTCCCGACTTAGTTACTTTGAATCCCGCCACGGCGCCAGCCTGAAGATCTGACTCGATGTTTCCTGGGTCCAGGAAAGCAATGCTCATGAGGAAACCAGGCCCCGTGAAGGCCCATAGCTTCCGCAGGCTGAAGGTGCCCTGTGGGGGGTGGGAGGAGTAGAGTGAGGGGGTCCTGGGTATAGGGATGGTGGCAGTTCACCTTGGCCATCCCCTAGAGGAGCCCCAACAGGCTCGTCAGCCCAGCCCTGCCCTCCATGGCCCGTTCCTGGGTCTGCCACCCAGGGGATGGGGAGGGCATGGGTGGAGGAAGCAGCATGCTCTGATGAGTCACAGAGGATCTGCTTTCTGGATCTGCTAAGCTCAGCAACCGGCTTGCACCTGAACTGCCTGACCCTCTCAAGCCCTGACTTGTCAGGTCCTCAGAGACCCCACAGGGGGCTGTCTAAGGGGGTGAGGGGGCCAAGCCTCCCTGACCCAGCTCCTCCCTCCCCAGCCCCTTTTCCGACCACAGGGCCTCCTCTCTGTGGTCCACTGAGGTTATGATCCCCCACCCTGTTCCAGGGCATGGCCTATCGGCTTAGAAATCTGCTAAAGATATTGGAGGCTGGGAGCAGTGGTTAGCGCCTATAATCCCAGCACTTTGGAAGGCCGAGGTGGGCGGATTATTTGAACTCAGGAGTTTGAGACCAGCCTGGCCAACATGGTGAAAACCTGTCTCTACTAAAAATACAAAAATTAGCCTGGCATGGTGGTGCATGCCTGTAATCCCAGCTACTTGGGAGGCTGAGGCAGGAGAATCGCTTAAACTCAGGAGGCGGAGGTTGCAGTGAGCTGAGAGCATGCCATTGCACCGCAGCCTGGGCTACAGAGCAAGACTCCATCTCCAAAAAAAGAGAAGATACTGGAAATGCAGGTGACAACATCCTAGATGCTAGATGCCAGCCTGCAGCCTCCTTCACTTCTCCCTATGCCCTTTCCTAAATGCTAAAACATGTCCTTAAGGCTCCAATCCCAATTCCCCCCAGGCCTCTTTTCCTTCATAGGAAAGCTGAGATTAATTGAGAAATTTTAGACAAATACTGAAGCACCCCAGCTAAGCCCTGGGGACGGAAGCAGGAAAGGGCAGTTTCCACTGTCCACCACTGCTGCTCAGACCTGGAAGGGACTTGTCACCCATGATCATAAGGAGACCCTATTCTCCAGCCCATGGGATCCCATAGGATCCTGTCAATCTTGCAAGCCCCCAGGAAGTTTCTAGCATCCTACCGGCTTTGTGTCTGGGATGGGGATCTTCTCACTCAGGTAGGTCTCTCTGGGAGGTGCTTGCTGTGGCCCTGGGCTGGTCAGGCTGGAGATGGAGCCATAGCTGGACCTGCTCAGCCTTTGGGGACCCTTGTCACCTGTTGGGGCACATGAAGCATGGTGAGTGTCCTGCTTCTTTCTGGTGGCCCAGAGTTAAACCCACCTGTTCCCTTGCTTCCTTCTCCCGGAAAAGTGGAGAAACTAAGGTCCCTGGCCTCCATCTTGGGTCTATCACGTCCACCTCTCAACCAAACATTCCAGATGTGTGGGACGTGGCAGCTTCAGAATTACTGTCCTTTCATGTGAGGACAGATGCCCAGAGGCAGATCTCCTGCCACAGACAATGCAGAGAGACCCTAGGCTCGAAGAAGGGCAAGCTCAGGCCACATGTCAGCCCCTTGGCCGGACCCCTCACTTTCTCCGGCAGCCCGGAAAGCTCCAGGGGCTTTGATCCACAGACTTCAGATAAAGGAAAAGTAGACCCCTTAGGGGTGTGAAGGACCCCAGCCCAGTGAGATTGAGTCTGATGTCCAGAACTGTGTTCTAGACCAGGACTCTCACGGGAGACCAGAGGCTTCCACGGGGGACCAAGGGCTTTCTTGCTTCCTTAAGTCTCCACCAGCCTAGTGACCTCCTCCACTCCACCCCCAAATCAGGCTCTGTCCTTAGGGGCCACTACTCACCTGTCATTGGAATGCCGAATTCAGGTACTCTGGGAGTGTGAGCAGTGCTCTGGGCAGCTCCTCAGCTTGCACCCCGTCTCTGGGCACTGGTGCAAGCGAGTGTGCGAGCCCACGCCCTGTTACCCATCCGTAGCTGAGCGCCCTGCCTCTTACATCAACATTCGTTTCGCATCGGCCAATTCACACATACACATAACATGGGGCGTTGTGAAACATTTTCCAAAGGCAGAAGTGGCCAGCCCTGGCGGAAGGGTCTGGTTACCCATGGAGTGGACCTTTGTTCCCCTCCCAGCCTGCCCTGTGCCCCACAATACATCTGTTTCCCTTCCAGGCACCCTGTGTTCTGTGCCTCCCAAGTTAGCTCTGATTTCAGACGCTTCTTGCCCCTTGTGTGTTCATGGCAATACCCCATGACCACAACCCCCTCTGCCACACACACACACACACACATATGCACACACACATACACACAGAGTCAGATCTTTCTTCTCTTCGATCTGGAGTTTCAAGGTTCGTTGGCCTAATGCGAGTCTTCATGTCCTCAAAGGCCTCAGTTTCCCTTTGAGGGCCTCAGAGGAAAGGCACTGCAGAAGGGACATGAATTAAAGATTCAGGCCTAGGATGTCCCCAGAAGATAGGGCACTGGGATCTGGTCCTGGTTCAACCACTGATTCACTTGAGATTGTCACCAGATCATGTCCCCTCTCAGAGTTGTTTATTCTATTCTGTGCCCTTCCCTTTTTTTTTTTTTTTTTTTGATTTTTTTAGAGACAAGGTCTCGCTCTGTCACCCAGGCTAGAGTGAAGTGTGAAGTGCAGTGGTGTCATCATAGTTCACTGCAGCCTCAAACTCTTTTTTTTTTTTTTTTTTTTTGAGACAGAGTCTCGCTCTGTTGCCCAGGCTGGAGCGCAGTGGCACAATCTCGACTCACTAAAAGCTCTACCTGCCGAGTTCACACCATTCTCCTGCCTCAGCCTCCCGAGTAGCTGGGACTACAGGCAACCACCACCACGCCCGGCTGATTTTTTGTATTATTAATAGAGACGGGGTTTCACCATGATAGGCAGGATGGTCTCAATCTCCTGACCTCGTGATCCGCCCGTCTCGGCCTCCCAAAGTGCTGGGATTACAGGCTTGAGCCACCGCGCCCGGCCTGCCCTCCATGTTTAAGCAATTCTCCTGCCTCAGCCTCCTGAATAGCTGGGACTACAGGCATGTGCCACCATACCCGGCTACTTTTTGTATGTATGTATCTATTTATTTATTTATTTCGAGAGGGAGTCTTACTCTGTCACCCAGGCTGGAGTGCAATGGCGCAACCTTGGCTCACCGCAACCTCTGCCTCTTGGCTTCAAGCAATTCTCCTGCCTCAGCCTCCTGAGTAGCTGGGATTACAGGCACCAGCCAACCACACCCAGCCAATTTTTGTATTTTTTAGTAGAGACGGGCTACTAAAGAGACCATGTTGGCCAGGCTGGTCTCAAACTCCTGACCCCATGATCCGCCCACCTCAGCCTTCCAAAGTGCTGGGATTACAGGCGTGAGCTACGGCCCAGCCTTTCTTTTCTTTTCTTTTCTTTTTTTTTTTTTTTGAGATAGAGTCTCACTCTGTCATCCAGTCTGGAGTGCAGTGGCATGATAATGGCTCATGGTAGCCTTGAACTCCCAGGCTCAGCCTCCCGAGTAGCTGGAACCACAGGTGCATGCCACCAAGCCTTGCTAATTTTTGTATTTTTTGTAGAGGCAGGTTTTTGCCATGTTGCCTATGCTGGTCTCGAACTCCTGGGCTCAAGTGATCTGCCTGCCTCGGCCTCCCAAAGTGCTGGGATTACAGGCTTGAGCCACCGTGCCTGACCCAGTCAAAAACTTAGATGAAGTTTGGGAGGCTAGGGTGGGAGAGGCAGTCAATTTTCTGGCTCCTCATTGATGGAAGAGGCTGGAGGAACTAGAGAGGTGTGGGAGGAGGGATGAATGATGGGTCCAGAGAGGAGACAGCAGCATTGTGGTTTGTCATTCACTGTGCAATCCTATTGCTAGCGGTACTGTCACCATCCCTTGCCTCAGAGGTTTGCATGTATTTCCTAATCACTGCATTGGGCTCGTGTGGGGATGACTAGGGTTGAGGCTGGGATATCTTCCTTTTTGCATATTTTGTGGGATCTTTCCTGTAGTTAGGAACTCAGTAAGTGTAATTGATTAGCCATTGATTAATACGCTGCACAACCTCTAACTTAAGAGGCAATATAGTGTAATAGTTAAGAGCAGAGGTCCTAGGCTACGTATCAGAGAGCAGGAAGCTACGTGAAGAGTTACAGAAATCTACAAGGGCATCTCCTTGGGTCTGGAGCTGTTGCTGAATAT
This sequence comes from Papio anubis, assembly GCF_008728515.1. Classification (NCBI taxonomy): domain Eukaryota; kingdom Metazoa; phylum Chordata; class Mammalia; order Primates; family Cercopithecidae; genus Papio; species Papio anubis. The sequence continues at coordinate 102,187,029 of NC_044985.1, read as the reverse complement.
TAAACCTTGCATGGGTGGGGTGATAGTTCATGAAGTCTAATTCACTCAAAATTCCATATATAGCTAAATATAAAGCTATAGAATGTTTAGGAAAAAACCTACGAGAAAATATTTAGGATCTAGGGCTAGACAAAGACTTCATAGATTTGACATGAAAACCATGATCCATAAAGGGAAAATTTGATAAATTGGACCTCATCAAAATTAAAAACTAAGTAAAGGCCAGGCGCAGTGGCTCATGCCTATAATCCCAGCACTTTGGGAGGCTGACGTGGGCAGATCACCTGAGGTTGGGAGTTCAAGACCAGCCTGACCAAAATGAAGAAACCCCAACTCTACTAACAATACAAAGAGAGGGGAGGTTGTGGTGAACCGAGATGGTGACATAGAACTCCAGCCCAGGCAGCAAGAGTAAAACTCAGTCTCAAAAAAAAAAAAAAAAAAAAAAAAAAAATTAAAAGCTTTTGCTTGGTGAAAGACTCTGCTATGAAGATGAAAAGACAGGATATAGACTTGGATGACATATTTGCAAATTACATATCTGACAAAGGTCTAGTATCTAGAAATATAATAATATTTTAAAACTCAACAGTTAGGCTGGGTGTGGTGGCTCATGCCTGTAATCCCAGCACTTTGGGAGGCCGAGGCGGGTGCACACCTGAGGTCAGGAGTTCAAGACTAGCCTGGCCAACATGGCGAAACCTCGTCTCTACTAAAAATACAAAAATTAGCCAGGTGGATTGGCACATGCCTGTAATCTCAGCTATTCGGGAGGCTGAGGCTGAAGGATCACTTGAACCCAGGAGTCAGAGGTTGCAGTGATCCAAGATCGAGCCACTGCACTCCAGCCTGGGCAACAGAGTGAGACTCCGTCTCAAAACAAACAAAGAAACAAAAAAACCCAAAAAAAACTCAATAGTTAAAAAAAATAGGCTGGGTGCCGTGGCTCACACCTGTAATGCTAGCACATTGGGAGGCCGGGGAGGGTGGATCACGAGGTCAGGAGTTCAAGACCAGCCTGGCCAAGATGGTGAGACCCTGTCTCTACTAAAGATACAAAAAATTGGCCGGGCGCGGTGGCTCAAGCCTGTAATCCCAGCACTTTGGGAGGCCGAGACGGGCAGATCACGAGGTTAGGAGATCAAGAGCATCCTGGCTAACACAGTGAAACCCCGTCTCTACTAAAAAATACAAAAAAACTAGCCAGACGAGGTGGCGGGCGCCTGTAGTCCCAGCTACTTGGGAGGCTGAGGCAGGAGAATGGCGTGAACCCGGGAGGTGGAGCTTGCAGTGAGCTGAGATCCGGCCACTGCATTCCAGCCTGGGCGACAGAGCAAGACTCCGTCTCAAAAAAAAAAAAAAAAAAAAAAAAAAAAAAAAAAAATTTGCTGGGCATGGTGGCGTGTACCTGTAATCCCAGCTACTCGGGAGGCTGAGGCAGGAGAATCATTTGAACCTGGGCGGAAGAGGTTACAGTGAGCCGGGATCACGCCACTGCCCTCCAGCCTGGGCAACAGAGTGGGACTCCATCTCAAAAAAAAATGTAATAATACAACAGCTAAGCGTGGTGGCTCATGCCTGTAATCCCAGAACTTTGGGAGGACAAAGTGGGTGGATCATGAGGTCAGGAAATCGAGACCATCCTGGCTAACACGGTGAAACCCCATCTCTACTAAAAATACAAAAAATCAGCTGGGCGTGGTGGCACAGCCTGTAATCCCACCTACTAAGGAGGCTGAGGCAGGAGAATTGCTAGAACCCAGGAGGTGGAGGTTGCAGTGAGCCGAGATCTCCTCACTGCACTCCAGCCTGGGTGACAGAGCAAGACTCTGTCTCAAAAACAAAAAACCAAAAACAAACAAAAAAAACCCCCCACAACAATGAGTAATGAGAAATAGGCAAAAATAATGAACAGATATTTCACCAAAGATGATGTACAAATGACATATAAACACATGGAAATATTTTCAACATCATTAGCTGTTAGAAAAAATTTCAAATTAAAATCATAACAAGATTCTGCTGTTCAACTATCAGAATGGCTAAAATAAAAAATAATGATGACACCAAATGTTAGCAAGGATATGGAGAAACTAGATCACTCATATGTTGCTTGTGAGACTGTAAAATGGTAGTCAGTCTGAAAAAAGTTTGTAAATTTATTTTAAAAGTTTGTTGTTGTTGTTTGTTTGTTTGTTTGTTTTTGAGACAGAGTCTTGCTCTATGGCCCAGGCTGGAGTGCAATGGCATAATCTCGGCTCACTGCAACCTCTGCCTCCTGGGTTCCAGCGATTCTCCTCCCTCAGCCTCCTGAGTAGCTGGGACTACAGGTGTGTAACACCATGCCTGGCAAATTTTGTACTTTTAGTAGAGATGAGGTTTCACCATATTGGTTGGGCTGGTCTCGAACTCCTGACCTCAGGTGATCCGCCCGCCTCAGCCTCCCAAAGTGCTGGGATTACAGGTGTGAGCCACCATGCCCGGCCTAACATTTTTTATTTAATTTTTAATTATTATTTTATTGTATTTTTTAGCAACAGGGTCTTGTTCTATTGTCCAGGTTGGAGTACAGTGGCACAGTCATAGTTCACTGCAACCTCAAACTCCCGGGCTCAAGTGATCTTCCAACTTCAGCCTCCCAAGTAGCCAGGACTACAGGAATCTGCTACCATACTGAGCTTACTTATTTATTGTAGAGACAGGATCTTGCTATGTTACCCAGGCTGGTCTTGAACTCCTGGGCTCAAGTGATCCTCCTACCTCATCCTTTCAAAGTGCCAGGATTACAGTAATGAGCCACCACATGCAGCCCCTGTAAATTTCTTAAAAACTAAACATGCAACTACAATACGATTAAGCAATTGCATTCCTTGGCATATTTCCCAGAGAAATGAAGATTTATGTTCACACGAAAATCTGTGTACAAATTTTTATAGCATCTTTATTCATAATAGCCAAAACTGGAAACTACCCAGATGTCCTTCAACAGAGGAATGGTTAGTCAAACTATGGTCCATCTATCCCACAGAATACACTCCTGGGCATTTATCCCAGAGAAATTAAAACTTATGTTCCCAGAAAAACCTGTACATAAAGCCAGGTACAGCCGGGCATGGTGGCTCAAGCCTATAATCCCAGCACTTTGGGAGGCCGAGACGGGCGGATCACGAGGTCAGGAGATCGAGATCATCCTGGCTAACACGGTGAAACCCCTTCTCTACTAAAAAATACAAAAAACTAGCCAGGCAAGGTGGCGGGCGCCTGTAGTCCCAGCTACTCGGGAGGCTGAGGCAGGAGAATGGTGTGAACCTGGGAGGCGGAGCTTGCAGTGAGCTGAGATCCGGCCACTGCACTCCAGCCTGGGCGACAGAGCAAGACTCCATCTCAAAAAAAAAAAAAAAAAAAAGCCAGGTACAGTGGCTCTCGCCTATAATCCCAGCACTTTGGGAGGCCAAGGCAGGTAGATTGCTTGAGCCCAGGAGTTTGAGACCAGCCTGGGCAGCAGAATGAGACCCCCATCTCTACAAAAAATACAAAGATTAGCTGCGCATAGTGGCATGCGCCTGTGGTCCTAGCTACTCTGGAGGCTGTGGTGGGAGGAGCGCACGAGCCTGGGAAATGAGAAGTGCAGTGAGCCGTGATTGCACCACTGTACCCAGCCTGGGTGACAAAGCAAGACCTCCCTCAAAAAACAACCAAAAACCAACAATTAAAAATCACAGTTAAAAAAAAAAAAATGTGGGCCAGACACAGTGGCTCACACCTGTAATCCCAGCACTATGGAAGGCTGAGGCGGGCTAACTGCAACCTTTGCCTCCCAGGTTCAAGCAATTCTCCTGCCTCAGCCTTCCGAGTAGCTGGGATTACAGCTGTGCGCCACCACTCCCGGCTAAGTTTTGTATTTTTAGTAGAGACGGGGTTTCACCATGTTGGTCAGGTTGATCTCAAACTCCTGACCTTGTGATCTGCCCACTTCGGCCTCCCCAAGTGCTGGGATTACAGGTGTGAGCCACCACACCAGGCCAGCTTATGTATTTTCACTGTACCTTTTCTAGGCTTAGATATGTTTAGATACACAAATACTTACCATTGTGTTACAATTGCCTACAGTATTCAGTACAAGAGCATACTATACACATTTTTAGCCTAGGAACAGTGGGCTGTACCATATGGCCTAGGTGTGTAGTAGGCTATACCATCTAGGTTTGTGTATATAAACACTCTATGATGGCAAAATCTCCTAATGACACATTCCTTAGAACATATCCCTGTCATTAAGTGACACAAGATGGCATATCATAAAACAAAATGGGAAAACCATCCAACTGAACAAGAACGGATTTTAAGATGCTGGTGTTGGAATAGCAGATTATTAAAGGAAGAGCCTGACAGATTTAATAGGCTAGGCCTGCACCTTCCAGGGACGCTCCAGCCCTGGCTTTTCATTTTATCTAGCTGGATGTCAAAATGCTAGACTTTTCTTGTATTTTGGTGTTTTTTGCTTTTTTTTTTTTTTTCTTTTTTGAGTCTTGTTCTTGTCACCCAGGCTGGAGTGCAATGGCACGATCTCGGCTCACTGCAACTTCCACCTCCTGGGTTCAAGTGATTCTCCTGCCTCAGCACCCCAAGTAGCTGGGATTAAAGGCGTGTGCCATCACGCCCAGCTAATTTTTGTATTTTTAGTAGAGACGGGGTTTCGCCATGTTGGCCAGGCTGGTCTCGAACTCCTGACCTCGTGATCCACCCACCTTGGCCTCACAAAGTGCTGGGATTACAGGCGTGAGCCACCTCACCAGGCCTAGACTTTTTTTTTTTTTTTTTTTTTTTGAGATGGAGTCTCGCTCTGTCGCCCAGGCTGGAGTGCAGTGGTGTGATCTTGGCTCACTGCAAGCTCTGCCTCCTGGGTTCACGCCATTCTCCTGCCTCAGCCTCCCAAGTAGCTGGGACTACAGTGCCCGCCACCATGCCCGGCTAATTTTTTGTATTTTTTTTAGTAGAGACGGGGTTTCACTGTGTTAGCCAGGATGGTCTTGATCTCCTGACCTCGTGATCTGCCAGCCTCGGCCTCCCAGAGTCCTGGGATTACAGGCGTGAGCCACCGCGCCTGGCCTAGACTCTTCTTGTAGGACTCCATCTGTAGCACTGCTCTTAGTTTATCTGCTCTCATTAAGGCTTTTTGTGGGAGGGGACAAAAAACAACAACACAAATACAGGTAGGCATTTGGGCATTTGCCTAACCCACTTCCAGAGTTTCTCAGTTGCTGGGGCGGCAGGCAATGCTTTAGTTGGGCTCCCACACTCTTCACTATCTTCTCCTGTGTTCCTTGCAGTAGCTCAGACTCCTTCCCTCAGTGCTCCCTCCCTCTCACCTCTAGGCCTTTGCATATGCTGCTTCTTCCTGAAACAGCCTCTATACCGTTGGCCTGGTGAATAACTTTTTGTCCTTCAGGATGCAGTTCTGCTGTGACCTCCTCCAGGAAGCCATCCTTGATTTCTCCCAGGTCAGGCGATGTGCTCCCTTAGCACAATGCCCTCCTCTTCTACCCAGGCAAGCCATAGCAGTGAGGCTGCCAATGGTGACAATGCACTAAGGAACAATGCACTGAGGCTGGGTGCAGTGGCTCATGTCTATAATCCCAGCACTTTGGGAGGCTGAGGTGGGAGGATCACCTGAGGTTGGGAGTTTGAGACCAGCCTGACCAACATGGAGAAACACCATCGCCACAAAAAATACAAAATTAGCTGGGTATGGTGGCACATGCCTGTAATCCCAGCTAAGCTACTCGGGAGGCTGAGGCAGGAGAATCACTTGAACCCGGGAGGCGAAGGTTGCAGTGAGCCGAGATCGAATCATTGCACTCCAGCCTGGGCAACAAGAGCCAAACTCCATCTCAAAAAAAGAAAAAAGAAACAATGCACTAGTTTCTGGGTGACTGGGGAAGGAGAAAGACAGAGTAAAGTCAAGTCTACTCTGGATGTATTAAAGCAGGAAGGTGACTCTTCTCTGTTCTGGGGTCTGCCTCCAGAGAGTTACATTTGATCTGTTTAGGAGAGTGGATTGGCACATGGTCTCTGGAGCCAGACTCTCTGAGTCCAAATTCTGGCTCTGACACTAACCAGTGTGTGGCCATGAGCCTTGACCTCTTCCTCATCTGTAATATGGGAATAGTAATAGAAACTACCTCATAGGGATATAGTGAGAATCACTTGTATTATGGGTTTCCTCTTAATATTGTTACTATTTTTAAAAAGCTTTTTTATTTTATTTTGTGTTTTAGAGACAGGGTCTCACTCTATTGCCCAGGCTGGAGTGCAGTAACAAGATCATAACTTACCGTACCCTTGGACTTGAGGACTCAAGGTATCTTATTTTCTCAGCATCCTGAGCAGCTGGGACTACAACAGGTACCTGCCGCCATGGGTGGTTAATTCAAAAAAATCTTGTTGGTGGGGCGCAGTGGCTCACGCCTGTAATCTCAGCTCTTTGAGAGACCTAAGTGGGTGGATCACTTGAGATCGGGAGTTCGAGACCAGCCTGGCCAACATGGTGAAATCCCTTCTCTACTAAAAATACAAAAATTAGCTGGGTATGGCGGCCCATGCCTGTAGTCCCAGCTACTCAGGAGGCTGAGGCAGGAGAATCGCTTGAACCTGAGAGGCGGAAGTTGCAGTAAGTGGAGATGGCGCCACTGCACTCCAGCCTGGGTAACAATGCAAGGCTCTGCCTCTAAATAAATAAATAAGTTTTGCTGTAGAGACAAGGCCTCACTACGTAGCCCAGTCTCCTACTCCTGGCCTCAAGCAATCATCCGGCCCGGCCTCCCAAAGTGCTGGGATTACAGGCGTGAGCCACTGAGTCCAGGCTATTATTACTATCTATTTCCTTCCTCCTCCCTGGAGCCCCATACTAGGACAAGGCTACATTAGGCACTCTCACTGCATGTCTAGATTCCCTTCTTAGCCCTTCCCGTGCCCTATACTTTTATATCCCCCATGGGATTAATGAGGGCTGTCACTTCCTCTGTAGGCTGACTGTGGGCCATGCAAGTGGCGCCTGGCCTGTTTGCTGGCCACAGCATTCCTAGATCCAGTGCCTGGCACTTCAGAATTGCTCAACATGTTTTTTCTTTATGCCGAGAAATGCATCTCTGGTTTTTTTTTTTTTTTTTTAAACTTTTTTTTAGAGACAGAGTCTGTCTTTGTTGCCCAGGCTGGAGTACAGTGGCGCAATCACAGCTCACTGCAGCCTTGAACACCTGGGCTCAAGCAATCCTCCCCCATCAACTTCCTGAGTAGCTGAGACTACAGCCTTGTGTCACCATGCCCAGCTGATTTTTTGTATTTTTTGTAGAGACAGGGTCTCGCTGTGTTACCAGACTGGTCTCAAACTCCTAGACTCAAGTATCTGCTGCCTGGGCCTCCCAAAGTGTTGGAATTACAGGCATGAGCCACTGTGGCCGGCTGAGAAATGTACGTCAGTATTATGGAGCAAGAGGACAGAGTCATGGTGGTTCTGGGAACAAATACTAAGATTTTAAAATAAACCAGTTTTGAAATAGACGTCACAGAGGAGACAGGGAAGTGGCTCAACTCCTCCTCCCTATTGCAGGCGCCTGATATAAGAGCTTAGTAAAAGATGAACCTGGGTAGGTTGCAAGCTGCTGCCTTGGCTTCCTCCAAGCGCTGCAGGGTTTCTGGGACTAAAGGGAGCTCTGTGGATCTTTCTGGGAATGTTCTGGGTGCATGGGGTTGGATCAGCCTGTTTCAGTTCTCCACAGATGAAGAGAACTTGCCAGGGCCTGGGCGACCCTCTGTGATCCAGCCCTGCCCATCTTGCAGTTACTGCATGCTTTTCTCCTGTCCTGTCATGCTCCAGCCTCAATGGTCTGTTCCCAACATGCCATGCTCACAGCCTTTGTACTTGCTGTTCTTCTGCCTAAATGGCTTTTCCCTCAGCTCTTCACAAGTCTGATTCCTTATCATTTAGGTCCCAGCTCAACTGAGACCCTAGAGAGGCCTTCCCTGAAGTCCCCACCCTCAACTCTCTATCATTGCAGAAAGTTCTATTGGGTACCACTGCTCTTGACCACAGACATGCGTTACATTTTCCTACTTCTGTCCTTTGCTCATGTTATTTGCTTTGCCTGGAATGCTTTACCTGACATTAATAGAAATCCAACTCATGTAGAATTTGGCAATATGTTAAAAGTCTTTTTTTTTTTTGCAGTGGCGCGATCTCGGCTCACTGCAAGCCCCGCCTCCCGGGTTCACGCCATTCTCCTGCCTCAGCCTCCGAGTAGCTGGGACTACAGGCGCCCGCCACCACGCCCGGCTAGTTTTTTGTATTTTTAGTAGAGACGGGGTTTCACCATGTTAGCCAGGATGGTCTCGATCTCCTGACCTCGTGATCCACCCGCCTCGGCCTCCCAAAGTGCTGGGATTACAGGCTTGAGCCACCGCGCCCGGCCAAAAGTCTTAAAATTAGTTCAGCAATGCCACTTGTCAGAATGTATCCTTAAGGAAATAACTGTTGATATATGCAAAGATTTAGCTACAAGGATGTTCAGCGCAACACTGTTTATAATAGCAAAAATAGAGGCTGTGTGCAGTGGCTCATGCCTGTAACCTCAACACATTGGGAGGCTGAGGGAGGTGGACTGCTTGAGCCCAGCAGTTTGAGAGCAGCCTGGGCAACACAGGGAGACTGGTCTCTGAAAAAAAAAAAGAAAAAAGAGGCCAGGTGCGGGCTCACGCCTGTAATCCCAGGACTCTGGGAGGCCGAGGCGGGGGGGATCACGAGGTCAGGAGATAGAGACCATCCTGGCTAACACAGTGAAACCCTGTCTCTACTAAAAAAAATACAAAATATTAGCCGCACGTAGTGCCGGGCGCCTGTAGTCCCAGCTACTTGGGAGGCTGAGGAAGGAGAATGGCGTGAACTTGGTAGGCAGAGCTTTCAGTGAGGTGAGATCCGGCCACTGCACTCCAGCCTGGGCGACAAAGCGAGACTCCGTCTCAAAAAAAAAAAAAAAGAAAGAAAGAAAGGAAAAAAAAATTGAGGCTGAATGCAGTGGCTCATGCCTGTAATCCCAGAACTTTGGGGGACCAAGGTGGAACGGTCAGTTGAGGCCAGGAGTTTGAGACCAGCCTGAGCAACATAGTGAGACCCTCATCTCTTAAAAAAAAGAAAAAAAAAATTTAGCCCAGTGTAGTGGTGCAAGCCTGCTGTCCCAGCCTCTCAGGCTGAGGTGGAAGGATCACTTGAGCTCAGGAAGTCAAGGCTGCAGTGAGCAGTGATTGTGCCACAGCACTTCAGTCTGGGTGACGGAGCAAGACCCAGTCAAAAATAAATAAATAAAGTCCCCTGAAATTATAAAGACCAGATCAAACAGTCTAGAAAAGGGCTTGACAGAGTGAGCACTCAACAAACATCAGCTGCTTTTATGCATAGGAGAGTAGAGGGGATTTTTGCCGAAACTTTGAGCAGCTGCTTCTAGGTAGAGAGATTAAAATAATTTCGTTTTCTTCTTTTGGTTTATCTCCCTTTCCCAAGTTTTATCTTATGAACATGTATTTCTTTTGAAATAAGGGAGAGAGACAATAAGAGATATATATTTTTTAATCTTCAAGGCTCAACTCAAGTGATGATCCTCCATGAAGCCTTTTCTCCGTGATTCTCGGGTCCTCCCCCGCCCCGGATCCCACCCAGCCTTGTAGGTGTCTGGTCATATTGTCCACTAGAGAGCAAAGCGTCTCTGGGGTCTGCACCAGCAGGTCTGATGAACGAACAGGGGAGGCAGGGAGCCTGTACCCCCACCACTTCCTCAGGGGAGCTTGCCTAAAGTTTGCTACTGAGCATCCGGACAGAAGCCACTGGCCAGCACTGACGTTCCACGATGAGCCCAGAGGATGTGACGATCATCTGCCCATTATTTTTACTCTCGGACCCCCCACCTCTGGAGTTTGGGGGTTCCTGTGTGTCAGTGGGAACCAGGAGGAGCTGAGCATGAGTGCTAGCTGCGTTTGCGAGATTTCAGGGGTTTTGAGCTAAGCCATCGGTGCTCTGCGTCGGCCCTCCTCCCTCCCCAGTCCTCGCCACTTGTTCTTTTTCTTTGGGCGGTGGGTTGGGCAATTATGCTCTGCGGCGACCGCGACCGTAAGATCTGAGTGCCAAGGCGCCCCGCCCCTCCGTGCTAACCTAGTAAGAGTGTGGGCTTTTGCTTTTTCTTTCTTTCTTTTTTTTTTTTTGAGACGGAGTCTCGCTCTGTCGCCCAGGCTGGAGTGCAATGGTGCGATCTCGGCTCACTGCAACCTCCGCCTCCCGGGTTCAAGCGATCCTCCTGCCTCAGCCTCCTAAGTAGCTGGGATTACAGGCGCGCGCCATCACGCCCGACTATTTTTTTGTATTTTTAGTAAAGATGGGGTTTCACCATGTTGCCCAGGCTGGTCTCGATACCCCGACCTGGTGATCCGCCCGCCTCGGCCTCGCAAAGTGCTAGGAATACATGTTTAAGCCACCGCGCCTGGCCGAGTGTGGACTTTCAAGTCCAACGTTCAGGTTCAAATTCTGCCTCCCCACCTGCCAACTCCAAAAGTTAAACTTTCGTGTGCCTCTGTGTTCTTATCTGCAGAATGGAGATAACGAAGAAAACAGCATCTAGGAGGAAAGGCTGAAATCCGCTCGAGGTACAACGGTAATGGTTCCTATTTGTAGCCCGAGACATGAGACGCTAGCCAGGGAAGCTGTCGGCTGGCGCTGCAGAGCCGCGGGAGGGCCCCGTTTATTCCCCCAAAACCACAGCCCGGAAAGCGCCCCCGCCCCGGCGCGTCCCGCCCGCGTCCCAGCCCGACTCCTGGTTTCCTGCCCTGTCCCGGCCTGGGCCCAGCCTAGCCCGCCCCCGAGCGGGCGTCTCCCTCCGGCTCCAGGGAGCGGAAAGGGTTGGGCCGGTGGGAGGAGCCCAAGGCCGGTGACGACGGACGTCGCGGGTCGAAGGGGCCGAAGAACTCGGCGGCAAAGGTGACCACGTCCTCCGGCTGGCGCAGCAGCAGGAAGAGCAGGAAGTCGGAGATGAGCGCGTGGGCTTCGGGGTGCTGCCGCAGATAGCTGGCGTGGCCGAGCCGGAGCTCCTCCTGGCGGGGGACAGAGCCTGAGCCTCAGCCGGACGGGATCCCCGCGCCCCAGGAGCCCCCACCCACTCGCTCCAAGGAGAGCTAAGGGGCACTGGAGACTTCTAGCCCCTATGGGTGTGCATTTCAATCAGGGGCAGAGAGATCAGTAATGAATTTAAGGCCCATGGGGGAATGGGAACCCCAGGCTGGTGGAGCCTCCCCTCACCTTACGGTCCAGGAACTTCGAATAGAGCTCCATATCCTCCTCCCACACCGGGGGCTTCTTCTCAAACACTGGACGTGGCTCAATCTCATCTGGGTGGGGAACAAAGAAGGCTGGGCGTCCCCACCCCAGAACCTTCCCTGGATACACGGCGGGATCCCGAGAACACCCAAACAGAAGGCTCAGGTGAAACCCCAGGATTCTGCACACATGGGCAGAGTTGCAGGAAGGGACTCCCAGTAAGAAAGATCCTTCTCTTACTGCTTGGGGTCAGGGGCTGGAGGGCAGATGTTCTCCAGCTGATTCCAGGCTCCTGTCCTGCACACTCGGTGGAGCCCCCTGCATCCTGGAAGGCCCAGGTTTCCCCACTCCCCTTCACTCTCCCTGGATGCCCAAGGCCTGGGCTTCACTCACCCACTTCCCTCAAGATGGGCATCTTGGTGATGATGCAGCATCCTGGGGAGCCCACCTGTATTCTCTTGGCCAGGTGTCTGGAGTGCAACACAACATGTGAGAGTGAGAATCTTCCCAGGCAGCCTGCTATGGACTGAATTGTTGTTCTAACCCCCAGTGTGGTGGTATTTGGAGGTAGGGCCTTTGGGGAGGTCATTACCTTACATGCAGTCATAAGGGTGGGGCCCTAATCAGATAGGATTGGTCCTCTTATAAGAAAAGGAAGAGATGCCAGAGAGCTTTCATTTCACTCATGCACAGAAGAAAGGCCATGTGAAGACACATTGAGAAGGCAGCCATCTGCAAGCTAGGAAGAGAGCCCTCACCAGAAACCAACCCTGATGGCACCATGATCTTGGACTTCCAGCCTTCCTGCAAATACATTTCTCTTGAAGCCACCCAGCCTGAGGTATTTTGTTACAGCAGCCTAAGCTGACTCATACATGACAGTGCCCCTTGAGAGACCTGTCTTGGGCCTCTTTACTTCTGCCTCCCTCTCTTGTGTTTTGAGTTCCTGGGTGGTGGTCATTTCTGGATCTCCACGTAACACACAGGACTTGGCAAGTATTAGGCTCCCCGTTTTAAAAAAAACCAAAAAGGATCTTTAGAGGTACAGCACTAGTAAATCATGGAGCCTCTTGGCCAGGCACGATGGCTCATGCCTGTAATCCTAGCACTTTGGGAGGCTGAGATGGGTGGATCACTTGAGGTCAGGAGTTTGAGACCATCCTGGCCAACATAGTGAAATGCCGTCTGTACTAAAAATACAAAAAACCGGGCAGACATGGCAGGCTTCTGTAATCCCAGCTATTTCGGTGGCTGAGGCGTGAGAATCACTTGAACCTGGGAGGTGGAGGTTGTAGTGAACCAAGATTGCATCACCGTACTCCAGTCTGGGCAACAGAGCAAGACTGTCTCAAAAAGAGAAAGAGGCCTGTCACAGTGGCTCATGCTTTTTGCAGTGGCTCATGTCTGTAATCCCAGCACTTTAGGAGGCCAAGATGAGTGGATCACTTGAGGTCAGGTGTTCGAGACCAGCCTGGCCAACATGGTGAAACTGGTTTCTACTAAAAATACAAAAATTAGCCAGGCGTGGTGGCAGGCACCTGTAGTCCCAGCTACTTGGGAGGCTGAAGCAAGGGGATCACTTGAACCCGGAAGGCAGAGGTTGCAGTTAGCTAAGATCATGCCATGGCATTCCAGTCTAGGCAACAGAGCGAGACTCCATCAAGAAACAGAGAGGGAGAGAGAAAGGAAGGAAGGAAGGAGGGAAGGAGGAAGGGAAGGAAGGAGGGAGGGAGGAGGAGAGGAAAGAAGGAAGGAGGGAGGGAGGAAGGGAGGGAAGGAAGGAAGGAAGGAGACAGAGAAAGAAAGAAAGAAAAGAAAAATTACGAAATCTCCTGCTATGTGGCATTCAAAATAGAAAGGTTGGCCTGGAGCTGTGGTGCATACCTGTAGTCCCAGCTACTAGGAAGGCTGAAGCAGGGGGATTGCTTGAGCCCAGGAGTTGGAGGCTGCAGTGGGCTATGAGCGCACCAAAACCAAAAACATACTAAGTTATGAGATAAAGCCAACAATGTTTTGATTACCTTTTCCCCAGTGTAGCGATCATGTCAATACCTATTCGGAAATTTTAAGAAATAAACTCAGCTGGACTCTATCTCAAAAAGAAACAAAAAACCTCTTTCTTCCACCTGAATTTTCTTTGCTGTCCCCTAGGCTGGAGTGCAGTGGCACGATCTCAGCTCACTGCAAGCTCTGACTCCTGGGTTCACGCCATTCTCCTGCCTCAGCCTCCCGAGTAGCTGGGACTACAGGTGCCCGCCACCATGCCTGGCTAATTTTTTGTATTTTTAGTAGAGACGGGGTTTCACCGTGTTAGCCAGGATGGTCTCAATCTCCTGACCTTGTGATCCGCCCGCCTTGGCCTCCCAAAGTGCTGGGATTACAGGCGTGAGCCACCACTCCCGGCCCTGAATTTTCTTATGATTTGGAGCCAGTGCTTTGCTGGAGACTGCATGGCAGCCTGCCACAGGCAACTCTTCCAGCACAGTGATTTCATCAGGTGTGCAGTCATTCAAACCTTGGTGGTTTTCAATATTACCCCTTACACAGTGGTGGCTTCACTAGTTACACCTCAGGCCTGTGGTGTGCAGTGAGGTTTGGGAGGCACTGTGAGGATTAAGAGGACGAGCAAATAAATGAAGAAAGAGTGAATGATATGGATAAAGTGGAGGGACACTCCTATCTCAATGCCAGCTCTTCCTGGTGCTATCCCCAGAAGCAGCTGGTCTCCTTGAGCACCTACAAGCTCAGCACCACCCCTCTGGGCCCACCATCAGCAGCTCACCCATCGGAGAGCAGGTAGTACTGGCAGGACATGGGGATGCCCTCCTCTGAGTGGACAGTCTGCTCCACGATGAAGACTTCGGCTTGCTGATGGTCTACCTGGATGGTCTGGAAGCCCAGGTCTTGCTGGCAACAGCCAAAATTGGGGGGTGGGAGGTAAGGTGGATGCCCGCCAAGGGCTCCCCATCATCTCAGCATTTTCTGTATCTCATAACAACCTCCCAACATTTGAGGTTGCATCTCCAAACCTCCAAGCTCAGTTGGCGACCCCTCATAGGGAGCTAGCTCCAGGTTGCCCCTGCCCTGACCCTTCCCATGTCATCTCGCTGACCAAGTGCTTCTAGTTGGCAAATTCTGTTACGGGGATGAGAAGCAATATGGGGAGGGGTGTGGGAGTAGAGAGGGAGGATGAGCTACTAGGGCCAGTGGGTGGAGGTAAAGTGAGGCTCAGAGGTGTGAGACCAGACAGATTTGTGGCCACCTCAGACTTGTGCTGTTGCTGGCAGGCTGTCCCTGTTGTAATTAAAACTTAAACCCCTGTTATAGCTGCGGCTATGGAGAGAAAAGTGCTAATGTTAAACACATGTTTCAAAGAACACGGAGGGGAATGGATTGTGCTTGTTCGTGTCAAATGCATTGCTGCTTGGGGTGTTTTGATAGACAAGCCTGGAATGTAATTTACAAAGATGGTCAAAGAAACACAAATCAGCTCCCAAAGTGTCTCACTGGAAATTGTGTGTTCAGTGACACGGCTCTAAAATCACCTATTGCAGCAAGTCCTAGGCATGCGATCATGAAATTTTAGTTAAAAACAAAAAATAAAACAGAAACGGAACACCCTCTGGGGTTAAGAAATAATAAAGGGGCCGGGCGCGGTGGCTCACGCCTGTAATCTCAGCACTTTGGGAGGCTGAGGCGGGCGGATCATGAGGTCAGGAGATCAAGACCATCCTGGCAAACACGGTGAAACCCCGTCTCTACTAAAAATACATAAAATTAGCCAGGCGTAGTGGCAGGTGCCTGTAGTCCCAGCTACTCAGGAGGCTGAGGCAGGAGAATGGCATGAACCCAGGAGGCAGAGCTTGCAGTGAGCGGAGATTGCGCCACTGCACTCCAGCCTGGGCGACAGAGTGAGACTCTGTCTCAAAAAAAAGAAAAAAAAAAAAAAAAAGAAATAATGAAGGGCTGGGCGCAGTGGCTCACGCCTGTAATCCCAGCACTCTGGGAGGCTGAGGCAGGCGGATCACCAGGTCAGGAGTTCAAGACCAGCCTGGCCAACATGGTGAAACCCCATCTCTACTAAAAATACAAAAATTAGCCGGGCGTGGTGGCACATGTCTGTATTCCCAGCTACTTGGGAGACTGAGGCAGGAAAATAGCTTGAAGTCAGGAGGTGGAGGAGGAGCCAAGACTGCTCGGGCTGGCGCCTCCAGCCTGCAACGGAGCTGGTGACTCGCTCCAACAAACAAGCAAACAAATGAAATAATAAAGGAATATTTCAGTAAAGTTGGACAGTTATACTTCCTAAAGTTAAAAAATGATTTATTTTTTTTTTTTGAGACGGAGTCTCACTGTGTCTCTTAGGTTGAGTGCAGTGGCGCCGATTCGCTCACTGCAAGTTCACTCGGTTCACGCTTATTCTCCCGCCTCAGCCTCCCAAGTAGTTGACTACAGGCGCCATCAGCCCGCTAGTTTTTTGTATTTTAGTAGAGACGGGTTTCACCCATACAGCCAGATAGTCTCGATCTCCTGACCTTGTGATCCACCGGCCGGCCTCCCAAAGTGCTGATTACAGGCTTGAGCCATCACACCGGGCCGATTTATTTTTATTTATTATTGATTTTTGAGACGGAGTCTCCTCTGTTGCCCAGGCTGGAGGTGTAGTGAGGCGACCCTCGGCTCACTGCAACCTTTGCCTCCTGGGTTCAAGTGGGATGGTTCTCCTGCCTCAGCCTCCCGAGTAGCTGGGATTATAGGCACCCACCACCATGCCCAGCTAATTTTTGTATTTTTAGGAGAGACAGGGTTTCACCATGTTGGCCAGGCTGATCTTGACCTCCTAACTTCAAGTGATCTGCCCACCTTTGCCTCCCAAAGTGCTGGGATTAAAGGCATGAGTCACTGTGCCTGGCAAAAATGATGTATTTTTTAAATCAGCCGTGCACTGTATTTATTTTTCCTGGACTGACTTCTGTGCAGAAGGGTTGCTTCTCTGAACTGTTCCCACCTCTCAGTCGCTCTCAATTCATCTGCCCCACACTCCCAGACAAACATGCTTTCCTGCCCTTGAAAGCCCCATTCCCACCTGTGCTGTTTTCTCCCCACCTGCCTCCATTTTCTACTCCACAGCTGTTCCCAATCTCAGTGCTTTTCATGCCCTTTCTAGTTTGCTCCCAAGCCAAGTCCCCTGCCCAGGGAGACCCCTCACATAGGTCAAATAGCAGAGTTTGCCCTCGGTGTCCAAGGCCAGGAAGCGGGCGTTGCTGGGCACCATCCGCCGCCAGGCCATCACCCTGAGCAGCACCAGGTTGGCAGCCTCTGAGACGAAGCCCTTGATTGAGCTCCACGGGAAAGAAGTCACTCCAGTCTTCACTTCCTGTTCAGAACAGATCTGGGTCAGGGACCTGGAACCAGGAAGGGGCAGGGGACAAAGGGTGGGCAAGCCGGGTGTTGGGCATATGTTTTTTGTTTGTTTGTCTGTTTTGTTTTTAGACAGAGTTTTGCTTTTTGTCACCTAGGCTGGAGTACAATGGCATGGTCTCAGCTCACTGTAACCTCCGCCTCCTGGGTTCAAACGATCTTCTGCCTCAGCCTCTCAACTAGCTGGGATTACAGGCCACCATGCCTGACTAATTTTTGTAATTTTAGTAGAGACTGGGTTTCACCATGTTGGCCAGGCTGGTCTCGATACTCCTGACCTGAGGTGATCCACCCGCTTTGGCCTCCAAAAGTGCTGGGATTACAGGCGTGAGCCACTGTGCCTGGCCTTTTTTTTTTTTCTGAGACAGGGTCTTGCTCTGTTGCCCAAACTGGAGTGAAGTGGTGCAATCTCGGCTCAAGTGGTGCAATCTCGGTTCAAGCGATTTTCCTGTCAGCCTCCCGAGTAGCTGGGATAACAGGCACATGACACTACACCTGGCTAATTTTTGTGTTTTTATGAGAGATGGGACTTCACCATATTGGCCATGCTGGTCTCCACCTCCTGACCTCAAGTGATCCGCCCGCCTCAGCCTCCCAAAGTGCTGAAATTACAGGCGTGAGTCACTGCGCGCCTGGCTTTCAGCTGGGCATATGGTTTTTAATGAATCCTCAGTCCGGACTTGTTGTGGGAAGTCAGGGACCCCGAACGGAGGGACCAGCTGAAGCCACGGCAGAAGAACATAAATTGTGAAGATTTCATGGACATTTTTAGTTCCCCAAATTAATACTTTTATAATTTCTTATGCCTGTCTTTACTGCAATCTCTGGACATAAATTGTGAAGATTTCATGGACACTTATCACTTCCCCAATCAATACCCTTGTGATTTCCTATGCCTGTCTTTACTTTAATCTCTTAATCCCATCATCATCTTAAGCTGAGGAGGATGTATGTCACCTCAGGACCCTGTGATGATTGCGTTAACTGCACAAATTGTTTGTAGAGCATGTGTGCTTGAATAATATGAAATCTGGGCACCTTGAAAAAAGAACAGGATAACAGCAATGTTCAGGGAACAAGGGAGATAACCTTAAAATCTGACTGCTGGTGAGCCGGGCGGAACAGAGCCATATTTCTCATCTTTCAAAAGCAAATAGGAGAAATATCGCTGAATTCTTTTTCTCAGCAAGGAACATCCCTGAGAAAGAACGTGCCCCTGAGGGTAGGCCCCTAAAATGGCCACTTTGGAGGAAGCTGTCTTTTACGGTCGAAGACAAAGGGATGAAATAAGCCCTGGTCTCCTGTAGCGCTCCCAGGCTTATTAGGATGAGGAAATTCCCACCTAATAAATTTTGGTCAGACCAATTGTCTGCTCTCAAACCCTGTCTCCTGATAAGATGTTATCAATGACAGTGTGTGCCTGTAACTTAATTAGCAATTTTAATTTCACCCCGTCCTGCGGTCCTGTGATTTTGCCCTGCCTCCATTTGCTTTGTGATATTTTATTACCTTGTGAAGCATGTGATCTCTGTGACCCACACCCTATTGGTAAATTCCTCCCCTTTTGAAAATTACTAATAAAAACTTGCTGGCTTTATGGCTCAGGGAGCATCACGGAACCTGCCTACATGTGATGTCTCCCCCGGACACCCAGCTTTAAAATTTCTCTCTTTTGTACTCTTTCCCTTTCTCAGACCAGCCAATGCTTAGGGAAATAGAAAAGAACCCACGTTGAATATCGGGGGTGGGGTTTCCCCTGATACGGACTCCTGGTTTCATCTAATCTAGTCCCTTCTCAGGGTTCTGAAGAGGACATTGTGAAAGAAAAATAAATCTTGGGACCCCAAATCACTGAGCCAAAGGGAAGTCAAGCTGGGAACTGCTTCAGGCCAAGCTGCCTCTCATTTTATTCCTAAATAAGGTAGCTACTAAGAGAAAAAAAGAGCTACATACCTCCCTCACTATTTGCCCACAAGGAAATTGCTTGTGGACAAAGGACAGACAGAACTCAAAGTCATCCCTCTGCTCACGTGGGTAAGTGCATATCTGATGGCTTTCTCTGCTCTATTGTTTCACTAAGCCAGACTAAAGGATAAGTGACTACTTTTCTACCCCCATCACATGTAAATTGTGTATTCAGTGAAAGGCTAATCAGAAACTTAAAAGCATGTCTCTTATCTACCTATGACTTGGAAGCCCTCTCCCTGCCTGGAGTTGTCCTGCCTTTCCCAACAAACCAATGTACATTTTTTTTTTTTTTTTTTGAGATGGAGTCTTGCTCTGTCACCCAGGCTGGAGTGCAGTGGCATGATCTCGGCTCACTGCAAGCTCCGCCTCCCAGGTTCACGCCATTCTCCTGCCTCAGCCTCCCAAGTAGCTGGGACTACAGGCACCCGCCACCACGCCTGGCTAATTTTTTGTATTTTTAGTAGAGACAGGGTTTCACCATGTTAGCCAGGATGGTCTCGATCTCCTGACCTCGTGATGTGCCCACCTCGGCCTCCCGAAGTGCTGGGATTACAGGCGTGAACCACTGCACCTGGTGAACCAATGTACATCTTACACGTGTTGATTGATGTTTCATGTCTCCTTAAAATGTATAAAACCAAGCTGTGGGCTGGGTGTGGTGGCTCGCGCCTGTAATCCCAGCACTTTGGGAGGCCGTGGCGGGTGGATCACCTGAGGTCGGGAGTTTGAGACCAGCCTGGCCAACATGGAAAACCTCCCTCTCTACTAAAAGTACAAAATTAGCCAGGCGTGGTGGCGCATACCTGTAATCCCAGCTACTCGGGAGGCTGAGGCAGGAGAATCACTTGAGCCCGGTAGGCAGAGGTTGCAGTGAGCCGAGATGGCACCAGTGCACTCCAGCCTGGGCAACAAGAGTGAAACTCTGTTTCAAAAACAAACAAACAAACGAACAAAAATAAAAACAAGCTGTGACCCAACCACTTTGGGCACATGTTCTCAGGACCTCCTGAGGCTGTGTCATGGATACGTCCTTAACCTTGGCAAAACAAAGTCTCTAAATTGATTGGGACCTGTCTCAGATATTCTGGGTTCACAGTGTGGAGTGCAACTCCCATCTGCCTCTCATCCTTACCTCACCCTCCTTGATGCTTCTGGTCACAGCCAGCTGATCATCTTGCTTCAGCAAACTCGTCTTCCGTTCCATGGGGAGGATGAGGAACTGAGGGCCAGAGCGTGCCAGGGAGGATCAGGGACTCCCTGGGTCCCCCAGAGGTCACCTGACCCTTCTCCATTAATGAGAAAACTGAGGTTTAAAGATTGTGACTTAAAAAAACAGCAACTGGGTCAGGCGCGGTGGTTCACGCCTGTAATCCCAGCAGTGTGGGAGGCCAAGGCGGGCAGATCATGAGGTCAGGAGATCAAGACCATCCTGGCTAACATGGTGAAACCCCGTGTCTACTAAAAATACAAAAATTAAACTGGGCGTGGTGGCACATGCCTGTAATCCCAGCTACTCGGGAGGCTGAGGCAGGAGAATTGCTTGAACCCGGGAGGCAGAAGTTGCAGCGAGTCAAGATCACGCCACTACACTCCAGCCTGGGCAACAGAGCGAGACTCCATCTCAAAAACAAAACAAAACAAAACAAAAACAAGCAGCAGAGCCGGGTGTTGTGGCTCATACCTGTAATCCCAGCACTTTGGGAAACCCAGGTGGGCAGATCACTTGAGGTCAGGAGTTCAAGACCAGCCTGGCCAACATGGCAAAACCCTATCTCTATTAAAAATACAAAAATTACCCAGGCATGGTGGTGCACATCTGTAATTCCCAGCTACTTGGGAGGCTGAGGCAGGAGAATTGCTTGAACCCGGAAGGTGAAGGTTGCAGTGAGCTGAGATTGCACCACTGCACTCCAGCCTGGGTGATAAGAGCAAGACTCTGTCTCAATAATAATAATAATAATAATAAATTACAAAATAAAAAACAGCTGCAACAAAACCCAAAAAATACCTTTCATACACAGTGGAGCTGAAGAATAGCAGCCATGTTATGATGAATATAAAGTTCAAAACAATGCACTTCAGAACACTGGTTTTAAAAGATGGGAGTGGGCCAGGCGCAGGGACAGCAGGTTGCCACTGATAAGTTCTCCTGATACCCAAACTCTGAACCCAGCCCACACCAGTCCTCCTCCAGCCTGAGAGCCCAGTGCCTCCCTGAAGGCCTGGTGGGCTGGCCTTTCCCAGAGCCTAGCCTTCCCTGGGGGCCTGTTGCACCTGGCCTCCAAGTCCCCCAGCTTTGTGCCCCTCACACCCAGCCCCTGCCACTTATTTAACTTGTGGAATGTGAACATGACCTGTTTATACACTGGAAACTACTCGAGGCTAAAAACGTTCCCACAGAAACCATCCCCATCTTTTTTTTGAGTCAGAGTTTCACTTTTGTTGCCCAGGCTGGAGTGCAGTGGTGCGATCCCGCCTTACTGCAACCTTCACCTCCTGGGTTCAAGCAATTCTCCTGTCTCGGCCTCCCAAGTAGCTGGGATTACAGGTGCCCACCACCATGCCCGGATAATTTTTTTTTTTTTTGCCTTTTTAGTAGAGGTGGGGTTTCACCATCTTGGCCAAGCTGGTCTTGAACTCCTGACCTCGTGATCCACCCGCCTCGGCCTCCCAAGGTGTTGAGATTACAGGCATGAGCCACTGTGCCTGGCTAATTTTGTATTTTTGGTAGAGACAGGGTTTCTCCATGTTGGTAAGGCTGGTCTTGAACTCCCGACCTCCTGTGATCTGCCCGCCTCAGCTTCCCAAAGTGCTGGGATTACAGGCATGAGCCATTGCGCCCAACCTCCATCTTTTTGTTGTTGTTGTTGTTCTGTCACCCAGGCTGGAGTACAGTGGTGCACGCACTGCTTGCTGCAACCTCGACCTCCTGGGCTCCACTGAACCTTCCACCTCAGTCTCCCAAGTAGCTGAGACTACAGACACACATCACCACACCCAGCTACTTTTTTTTTTTTTTTTTTTGCGACGGAGACTCGCTCTGTCGCTAGGCTGGAGTGCAGCCTAATGATCTCGGCTCACTGCAACCTCTGCCTCCCAGGTTCAAGCAATTCTCCTGCCTCAGCCTCCTGAGTAGCTGGGACTACAGGCGCGTGCCACCACGCCTGGCTAATTGTTTTTTGTACTTTAGTAGAGACAGGGTTTCACCATGTTGGCCAGGATGGTCATGATCTCGTGTTCCGCCTGCCTCCGCCTCCCATAGTGGTGGGATTACAGGCATGAGCCACCATGCCCAGCCGCTACTTTTTGTATTTTTTGTACAAAAATTGTAAACATTTTTGGTGGATGTTGCCATGTTGCCTGGGCTAAAACTCCTGGGCTCAAGGGATCTTCCCACCTTGGCCTCTCGAAGTGCTGGGATTATAGGCTTGAGCCATTGTGCCTGGCCCACCCTCATTGTTTTTTTATTTTTTTTCTTGAGATGGAGTCTTGCTCTGTCACCCAGGCTGGAGTGCAGTGGCGCGATCTCAGCTCATGGCAACCTCCGCTTCCTGGGTTCAAGCAATTCTCCTGCCTCAGCCTTCTGAGTAGCTGGGACTACAGGCGCGTGCCACCACGCCTGGCTAATTTTTGTAGAGATGGGGTTTCACTATGTTGGCCAGGCTGGTCTCGAACTCCTCACCTCAGGGTGATCTGCCCACCTCTGCCTCCCAGAGTGCTGGGATTACAGGCATGAGCCACTGTGCCCAGCCCACCCCCGTCTTTTAAAATCGGTGTTCTGAAGTGCATTGCTTTTGAGCTTTATATTGCATCATAACACGACTGCTATTCTTCAGCTTCACTGTGTATGAAATAGGTTTTTTGGTTTGTTGTTGCTGCTGTTTTTTAAGTCAAAATCTCTCTTCTCTCCCCTGGATTGGGTCAAGGCTGGGGCCCTGGGAAGTACCTTGATGAAGTCTTGGCTGTGCTGTTCCATGAGCTCCAGCTTCTCTGAGAGATAGCCTGGGGTGCAGGGACACAGGCATTGACGTCACAGGAGATGTGGGTCAGAGGCCGAAGGAAGGGAAGGTGGTGGCCCAGGCTGGAGGACCAGGTGTAATATGGTCCCAGAAAAACTACAGGATGGGTAAAAGGTGCCCTCATCCCGAGTCCATGAGGAACTCACTGGTCCCTCCCCGACCCTGTGCCTTGTCCTGGTCCAAGGCAAAGCCAAGGGCTTGGTCCTGAAAAAAGATTCTAGGAATGGTGGAGGGCAGGGGTGGAGGAAGGGGAGGGTGACAGGCAGCAGGCGGCAGGAACGCTACCCAGGAGGGAATTTCCGCAGAGCATTTTATCCAAGAAGCCTCTGCTGAAGGCATGCACGAAAAGGCAGGATGTCAGCACGCCGAGTTTTTCCTGGTATTTCCCTCTCTGCACCTCAATGGTCAGCTCTCCCTGAGGCTCTCCGGTGTCTGAGACCATGGCCAGTGACTCAGAGAAGAACAACATCTGTAGCTCCTCCTCATCTGGGGTGAGGGGCCCGTGGGAACAGATAAAGCCCCTGCTCCTGGGCCCCAATCCAATCCTCTGACCCCATGACCACCAGTGTCCCCACAGTCCCCAGCTGCCTCCTCATCCCACAGCCTTCCTCACTGGCACGGACAGGTGAAGACTTCTGCCCCAAGTCCCCATGTCCCCGGGGGACCTTCCCTTGAAGAATGTCAGCAAACAGGCCTCAGGCCTTTTCTGAGTCCCAGGAGAATCGAGGAAGAAAGAGAGAGACAGAGAGAGAGAGCGAGCCTTCTCTCTTCCCTCCTCTCCAGACTTGCACCCCTCCCGCAACCCCAACCCCAACACTGTCTGAGCTCACGGAGGGAGCTGAGGAAGTCGATGGCTTCAGCGTTGGCCTCTGGGAGTGGCAGACACTCCACACCCGAGGGCTGGTGGTCCTTGGCTCTGGAGCCTACAGAGGGAGGAGAGGCTAAGATGGCAGACCCTGGGGAGAAGGGCAGGGGCAGGGTACCTCAGTCCCAGCCCCAGCACCCAAGAACAGAATCCTCTAAGACTACCCGGAGGGTGGATTGGGAGAAAGAAGAGGATCCCCGCCTCCAGCCCCAGCAGTCTTCTTCCCACCTGTGGAGTAAACTTTGGAGGACATGCTGTGGGCCTCTACCGGGTCTGTGTCCAGCTGTCTCCATGGCAACCAGAGCTGGCTAGTGCCTCTTAAAGGGCCATCAACCCACTTTACTACACCTAGACCTTGGAGGGAACTGACGTTGCAGGTTTGAGGCTCAGCACAAGCTTGAGGTGTTGTCCAGCAGAGGGAGCATTTGATATATTTTTGTTTTTGTTTTTGAGACGCAATCTCGCTCCGTCACCCAGGCTGGAGTGCAGTGGTGCAATCTCAGCTCACTGCAACCTCTGCCTCCCGGGTTCAAGCAATTCTTCTTGAGGCCTCAGCCTCCCGAGTAGCTAGAACTACAGGCGCGTGCCACCACACCCAGCTAATTTTTGTACTTTTAGTAGAGACGGGGTTTCACCATATTGGCCAGGCTGGTCTTGAATTCCTGAGCTTGTGATCTGACTGCCTCAGCCTCCCAGAGTGCTGGGACTACAGGTGTGAGCCACCGTGCCCGGCCCACATTTGATATTCTTAAGAGGCAGAGTGAAGAAATGAATCATTAGAATGACCTTAGAAGAGGCCAGGCGAAGTGGTTCATGCCTGCAATCCCAGCACTTTAGGAGTCCCAGGCGAGTGGATCACTTGAGGCCAGGAGTTTGAGATCCAGCCTGGGCAACATGGTGAAACCCATCTCTACTAAAAATACAAAAATTACCAGGGAGTGGTGGCACATGCCTGTAATCTGTCTCAAAAAAAAAAAAAAAATGACCTTAGAAGATATGACCCAAAGTCAGACAGAGCCTCACATTCACACAATCCAATTAGATGCTACGTGAATATCTCTGCAAGTTACAGTTCTAGTACATGTAACAATAATGATAACAACAATGACAATCATAGCAAACTCTTCCACTGGACTTGCTCCTGGTGAGGCACTTTTTTTTTTTTTTTTTTTTTTTTTAAAGACAGAGTCTTGCTCTGTCACCAGCCTGGAGTGCAGTGGCACCACCTTGACTCACTGCGATCTCTGCCTCCTGAGTTCAAGTGATTCTCCTGCCTCAGCCTCCTGAGTATCTGGAACTACAGGAGTGTGCCACCAAGCCCGGCTAATTTTTGTATTTTTATTTTTATTATTCTTATTTATTTGTTTGTTTGTTTTTATTTTAATTATTTTTGAGATGGAGTCTCACTCTGTCACCTAGGCTAGAATGCAGTGGCATGATCTCAGCTGCAACCTCTTCCTGCCAGGTTCAAGTGATTCTCTTGCCTCAGTCTCCCAAGTAACTGGGACTATAGGCACCCGCTACCACACCTAGCTAATTTTTGTATTTTTAGTAGAGACAGGGTTTCACCATGTTGGCCAGCCTGGTCTTGAACTCCTGACCTCAAGTGATCCACCTGTAGGGTCTAGCCCTACAGGGCTTAGCGGGTGTTCTCCCTGTGTGTGGAGATGAGAGATTGTAATAAATAAAGACACACGACAAAGAGATAAAGAGAAAACAGCTGGGCCTGGGGGACCACTACCATCAAGACTTGGAGACCGGTAGTGGCCCCGAACGGCTGGGCGCGCTGATATTTATTGCATAGAAGACAAGGGGGCAGGGTAAGAAGGGTGACTCTTCTAAGTGATTGACAAGGTGAAGCAAGTCACGTGATCACAGGACAGGGTGCCCTTCCCTCTTAGGTAGCCGAAGCAGAGAGAGAGAATACATCAGCATTTTCTTCTATGCACTTATAAGAAAGATCAGGCTGGGAGCGGTGGCTCACGCCTGTAATCCCATCACTTTGGGAGGCCGAGGCGGGTGAATCACAAGATCAGGAGATCGAGACCATCCTGGCTAACACGGTGAAACTCCGTCGCTACTAAAAATACAAAAAAAATTAGTTGGGCCTGGTGGCCGGCGCCTGTAGTCCGCTACTTGGGAGGCTGAGGCAGGAGAATGGCGTGAACCTGGGAGGCGGAGCTTGCAGTGAGCCACGATCGCACCACTGCACTCCAGCCTGGGCCACAGAGCAAGACTCCGTCTCAAAAAAAAAAAAAAAAAGAAAGATCAAAGACTTTAAGACTTTCACTGTTACTTCTACTGTTATCTACTACAAACTTCAAAGAGGAACCAGGAGTACCGGAGGAACATGAAAGTGGACAAGCACCACAGGGAGGGGTTTAGGCCTCTGGATGACTGCAGGCAGGCCTGGATCATATCCAGCCTCCCACAAGAAGCTGGTGGAGCAGAGTGTTCCCTGACTCCTCCAGGGAAAGGAGACTCCCTTTTGCGGTCAGATAAGTAATGGGCGTCTTCCCAGACACTGGCATTACCGCATGACCAAGGAGCCCTCAAGCGGACCTTATGTGGGCGTGACAGAGGGCTCACCTCTTGCCTTCTAGGTCACTTCTCACAATGTCCCTTCAGCACCTGACCCTATACCTGCCGGTTATTCCTAGGTTTTATTAGTAATGCAACAAAGAGTAATATTAAAAGCTAATGATTAATAATGTTTATAATAATGATTGATAATTATCCATGATCATCTCTATATCTAATTTGTATTCTGACTATTCTTATTCTAACTATTTTCTTTATTATACTGAAAGAGTCTGTGCCTTGAGTCTCTTGCCTCAGCACCTGGGTAATCCTCGACCCACAATTCCTTGGTCTTAGACCTGCGGGCCTCAGCCTGGTCAGCCAGGAGCTTCTTGCAGGCCTTGTCTGCCTTCAGCTTGTGGATGTGTTCCAGGAGAATCCGCTTGTGTTTGAACACATTCCCCTTCACCTTCAGGTACAGGCTGTGATACATGTGGCGACCAATCTTCTTAGATTCACGGTATCTTCTGAGTAGCCAGCAGAATCCTCATTCTCCTTATCCACGTGACCTCTGGCATTCGGACGTTGGTTGTGTCCTCCCGCTTACCTATGCCCGTGTGCCTGCCCTTCCGGCCGGCCAAGGTGTTTTTCCGACATGGAGCCCGGGAACGGACCATCACAGGCTTGCGGATGATCAGCCCATCTTTGATTAGCTTTTGGATCTGCGGATGGGAGCTGGCATTGGCGATCTCACTGGTCTCATTAGGGTCCAACCAGACCTTCTTCTTGCCACAGCGGAGGACACTAGAAGCGAACCTCTTCTAAAGCCTGAGCGTACTTCTGGCTGTGGCTGCAGCAGCGAAAGGAAAGAGCTGTGTTCTTTCGGGTTCTTAAAATGTTCAAAATTGGCATATTAGAGTGCTTAAAAGATATGTCTGCAGATTTGAGTTTAAATTAGGTCACTGAATAATTGATTTAGAATTTTAAAGTTTCATATTGAGATTGCAAGTAGAACCAGAACATTAAAAAAATAATGAAATAAAGCCAGGTGTGGTGGTTCACGCCTGTAATCCCAGCACTTTGGGAGGCCGAGGCGGGCAGATCACAAGGCCAGGAGATCGAGACCATCCTGGCTAACATGGTGAAACCCTGTCTCTACTAAAAATACAAAAAATTAGCCAGACGTGGTGGCGGGCATCTGTAGTCTCAGCTACTGGAGAGGCTGAGGCAGGAGAATGGCGTGAACCCGGGAGGTGGAGCTTGCACTGAGGCGAAATTGAGCCACTGCACTCCAGCCACTGCACTCCAGAGTGAGACTCCATCTCAAAAAAAAAAAAAAAGAAATTAAGATTTACTGTATTTATATGTTTACTTTTATTAGTTTGCAGTAAGGGTATTAAGGAGGCTGGTTTATCAATCAATTGCTTTAAAAAAAGAAATAAAATATATTGGATGAACAACTGCAGTATAAGCTGCCTAAAGCAGTTTTAATTTTGAAAAGAAGACCAACCAATTATTAATTAAAGCCCCCTTGGCTGGGTGCAGGGGCTTACACCTGTAATCCCAGCACTTTGGGAGGCCGAGGTGGGTGGATCATTTGAAGCCAGGAGTTGAAGACCAGCCTGGGCAACATAGTCAGACCCTGTTTCTAAAAAATGTTAACATTCACTAGGTTTATGATGAGAATTATATGACTGGTAAGTTGAACTTAAAAGTTTTAAAAATACTTATGTTTTAAAATTTATATTTTTTCTATTCAACATAGTATTGGAAGTTCTGGCCAGAGCAATCAGTCAAGAGAAAGAAAAAAAGGGCATTCAAATAAGAAGAGAGGAAGTCAAACTATCCCTGTTTGAAGATGACGTGATCTTATATCTAGAAAACCCCATCATCTCAGCCCAAAAGCTTCTTAAGCTGATTAGCAACTTCAGCAAAGTCTCAGGATACAAAATCAATGTGCAAAAATTGCTAGCATTCCTATATATCAACAACAGGCAAGCAGAGAGCCAATTCATGAATGAACTCCCATTCACTATTGCCACAAAAAGAATAAACCACCTAGGAATAGAGCTAACAAGGGAAGTGAAAGATCTCTGCAGGGAGAACTACAAACCGGTGTGCAGAGAACTCAGAGATGACATAAACAAATGGAAAAACATTCCATGCTCATGGATAGGAAGAATCAATATCGTAAAATGGCCATGCTAGTCAAAGCAATTTATAGATTCAGTGCTATCCCCGTTAAACTACAATTGTCATTCTTCACAGAACTAGAAAAAACTATGTTAAAATTCATACAGAATGAAAAAAGAGCCCAAATAACTAAGGCAATCCCAAGCAAAAAGAATAAAGCTGCATGCATCACGCTACCTGACTTCAAATTACACTACAGGGCCACAGTAACCAAACAGCATGGTACTGGTAAAAGAACAGACACATAACTTTCTAACAGGTCTGGAAGCTCTGCGTTTATCTTGGGACCTCAAGAGCAGAGGATCACCCAATTCACAGGTGTTAGAGGATGCAAACCCATGGCTGGGCTCGGCTTTAAAAGTCTTATCTGAAATTCCTTGTGAAACAGAGTTTCATTAAAGCCAATCCAAAAGTCCTATGTAAGTAAAAATAACCATTCTTGCTGCACTTTATGCAGATAATCAGGCCAAGTATAAGATTATAGGCTATAATAAATTCCTCTTCAAAGGTTTTAGCCTGTAAATTGTTAAGTACAATGAGTTCTGAGATCCTTTTCAAAGAACCAATGTATCATTATGTTCAGCTCTACTGTTCTTTGTTCTTCATTTTAAAGTTTCTCATTCTTTACATCTCCTTGCCCCTAGTTATAGTAAACAACCCCCTTCTAGCCTCTATCACCTGCTATGACCTTAGTCACCCTTGGCCACCTGCTCTGGTTTTAGTCATCCTGAGTCACCTGTTCTGTAACCATCCTTCCTGCCAAACTACCTATCCTGCCACTCCGGCTCATACCCCTACTCTCTTTAAAATAGCCAATCGGAATTAGCTTAGACTGTGTGGTCCAACCCTAGCCAATAGGGGAAAGACACAGCAGTAGGGACTAGCTGTGTTAGGATAAGAACTCCTTCCCCTCCCTTGTTCAGGTCTGCTCTTGCCATTGCTCCATCTGTGAGACACACCCTTCTACAGAAGTAAAATTGCTTTGCTGAGAACATTAAATTTATGTGCCAGTGCTGTTTCTTTTTTTGTTATTCGTTTTTGAGATGGAGTCTTGCTCTGTTGCCCAGGCTGGAGTGCAGTGGTGTGATCTCAGCTCAGTGCAAACTCCGCCTCCCTGGTTCACTCCATTCTCCTGCCTCAGCCTCCCAAGTAGCTGGGACTACAGGTGCCTGCCACCACACCTGGCTAATTTTTTGTGTTTTTAGTAGAGATGGGGTTTCACCGTGTTAGCCAGGATGGCCTTGATCTCCTGACCTCGTGATCCACCCACCTTGGCCTCCCAAATTGCTGGGATTACAGGTGTGAGCCACCGAGCCTGGCCTTGAGTGCTCTTTCTTTTGCAGCACTGAAAATTTATTTCTAACAGGACTAAAGTTTATTCATAATTAGTGCTTGCCAAAAATGAGGACGGAAGAGAAAAATTTTGATCCAAAGCTTATCATACGTTTGTCATTAAATCCTAGTTTCATTCATTGTTTTTAAGCTTTTTGCCTACATTTTAGAATCACCCTGCTTATTCCTGTGAATCAAGAGGTGATCTTCCACAGCTTGGGGGGGGGGGGAAGGGATGGGTAAGGTAAAAAGGTGAATCAATATGCTAGCTCTGGGCAATTATCTTTCAGATTTTGCCAGGTAAAGAAAGTGAGTAAGGTGCTCATAACCTGGAGGTTTCTTTGCTTGGGAAAATAAAACCAAGGAACTTCATAGACCCTCAAAGGGGAATTGTATATCTTGGCAAGTAAAATTTCTTTTTTTGAGACAGAGTTTTGCTCTTCTTGCCCAGGCTGGAGGACAATGGAACAATCTTGGCTCACTGCAACCTCTGCCTCCCCGGGTTCAAGCAATTCTCCTGCCTCAACCTTCTGAATAGCTGGGATTACAGGCATACGCCACCATACCTCATTAAGTTTTTGTATTTTTGGTAGAGACGGAGTTTCTCCATGTTGGTCAGGCTAGTCTTGAACTCCCAACCTTAGGTGATCTGTTTGCCTTGGCCTCCCGAAGTGCTGGGATTATGAGCCTGAGCCACCACGCCCAGCTGGCAAGTAAAATTTTAGATGGAAATTATCTGCCACACCACACTTGTGGGAATTGCTGTCTTCACTCTACTATTTATAATAATGTTATACACAGTAGCACCTTCTCACTAAAATATTGGACAGTTTGCATTGCTGTTGCATTTTGCTTAATTATTATCCTTATAACCGGGATAACAGTTACTGACAAAAAGGAAGCATATAAGTTTTACTATCACAAAGTCAGCTAGGATTTTTTGGGGGGAGGAGGGCGGAGAAGGAGTCTCGCTCTGTCACCCAGGCTGGAGTGCAATGGCGCAATCTTGGCTCACTACAAGCTCCGCCTTCTGGGTTCAGGCCATTCTCCTGCCTCAGCCTCCGAGTAGCTGGGACCACAGGCGCCTGCCACCGCACCCGGCTAATTTTTTGTATTTGTTCAGTAGAGATGGGGTTTAACCGTGTTAGCCAGGATGGTCTCGATCTCCTGACCTCGTGATCTGCCCATCTCGGCCTCCCAAAGTGCTGGGATTACAGAGGTGATTACAGCCTGCATATTGAAAAGGCTAGGGTGGGAGGGATAGCTTTTTCCGCAGGTTTCGTGAAGGACATGCCTGGTCGATCCAATCCCCTGAGCCCTATGCAAATCAGACATCACCTCCTCCAGCCTCTGCATATATAGCTGGCTGGTGTCCACCACACTTGGGAACCTCCTCTTTCGGCTTTGGAGAGCCTTCCTCTCTCTGTCTCTGTAGAGGGGAGCTTCTTCCTTCTGTCTTCTCCCTTCCTTCTTGCCCCTTCTTGCCTATTAAATGTTCCACTCCTTAAAACCAATAATAATAATAAAAAAGAACAGACACATAAAAATGGAACAGAATAGAGAACCCAGAAATAAGACCACACACTTATAACTGTCTGATCTTTGACAAAACCTGACAAAAACAAGCAATGGGGAAAGGATTGCTTATTCAATAAGCTGGGAGTACTGGCTAGCCATATGCAGAAAATTTAAACTAGACCACTTCCTTACACCATATACAAAAATTAACTCAAGATGGATTAAAGGCTTAAATGTAAAACCTAAAACCATAAAATTCCTGGAAGACAACCTAGGAAATACCATTCCGGACATAGGCACGGGCAAATATTTCATGATGAATACGCCAAAAGCAATTGCACCAAAAACAAAAATTGGCAAATGGGATCTAATTAAGACTAAAGAGCTTCTGCACGGCAAAAGAAACTACCAACAGAGTAAAAAGACAACCTACAGAATGGGAGAAAACTCTTGCAAACTATGCATCTGACGAAGGTCTAATATCCAGTATCTATAAGGAACTTAAAGAAATGTATAAGAAGGCCGAGCACGGTGGCTCAAGCCTGTAATCCCAGCACTTTGGGAGGCTGAGACAGGCGGATCATGAGGTCAGGAGATCGAGACCATCCTGGCTAACACAATGAAACCCTGTCTCTACTAAAAAATACAAAAAACTAGCCGGGCGAGGTGGCGGGCGCCTGTAGTCCCAGCTACTCAGGAGGCTGAGGCAGGAGAATGGTGTGAACCCGGGAGGCGGAGCTTGCAGTGAGCTGAGATCTGGCCACTGCACTCCAGCCTGGGTGACAGAGCGAGACTCCGTCTCAAAAAAAAAAAAAAGCCATGTAGCATGAGACAGACCTAAACTTTTGTTGTTTTCAGCCTGAAATTTAGGAGGCTTTTAAAAAACTGCAGCATAGCTGGGCGCGGTGGCTTAAGCCTGTAATCCCAGCACTTTGGGAGGCCGAGACAGGCGGATCACGAGGTCAGGAGATCGAGACCATCCTGGCTAACATGGTGAAACCCCATCTCTACTAAAAAAAATACAAAAAACTAGCCGGGCGAGGTGGCGGGCGCCTGTAGTCCCAGCTACTCAGGAGGCTGAGGCAGGAGAATGG
>NC_044985.1:97866281-97955080 GCF_008728515.1 Papio anubis | reverse complement strand
AAAAAAAAAAAAAAAAAGAAAGACTAAAGTCCCTCAAGAAAGAAGGAATTCTACTTCCATACTACCTGTGGACTCGAGCTGCAATATCAACTTTTTCTGAGCCTTTAAACTGTTCACCTAACCTGCGAATTCACAATTGCCAGCCCCCAGAATCACATAAGCTAATAAATAAATCTCTTCCTCTCTCTCTGTCTCTCTCTCTATATGTATATATATATACACACACATATACACATACACATATATTCTCATATATACACACACATGTTGGTTCTATTTCTCTGGAGAATACTGAACAATACAAAAATTTTTCTAACCAAGCATATTGATCTGGGAAACAATGCAACTATTATGAGTAAATTAACCATCTCAAAAATGTAATTATTAGATTGGAGGGAAAAACAAAAATAAATAAAAACAAATTTCCATAAAAAGGTATGGAAAGTAAAGGTATGGAAAAGATTACTTGGAAAATATGACATAAAAAAGTTTTCCAACTTTAATGTGAGACAAAATAGAACTTAAGGCAAAATCACATGAAAGAGATGTTATATTTGACAAAGGGAAAAAAGACCAAGAATGTATAATGATTATGCATATATATGTATCTGGGAACATAGCCTCAAAATACATACAGTGAAAACTGACAGATTTATATGGATAAATTAGTTACCATTTGTGGTTAAGGATTTTAATATATGAATGCCAGAAACAGAGATCTCAAGCAGTTAAAAAATAAGAAATTGTATAAATTATTTGAATAACTAGCTAATAAGCTAAACTGAAAGTTCTATAAATTTTTTTAAATCAACCAATTGCTGCACAGAAATGCATTTGTTTGCCTAAACAAGGGGCAGTGAACAAATTATCTATATTTGCATAGAAGATGAGCTTAATGCAGATCATGTTCTCTGACAGATTGAAATATAATTTGAAATTTTAAAAGGGATAACTCTAAAAGTCTCAAGAAATAGAAAACTCAATGAATAGTTTTAAAAAAGAAGTACAAAGACGGTGGCTTCATTTAGATATTAAGTAGACAATACTAGAATATCATAGCAACAAATAATTATTGTGCTAGGTCAGAAACAGGCAATGTTACCAACATATTAGAAAAGAAAATTGAGAAAATGATGTGTCTGTTGGTTTGAAGTTGATCTCTAATAAAAGTAGCATCACAAATCAATGAGGCAAGTTTCAATAGTAGAGTAGATGGTGTTAAGAAAACTGACTTATTAGAAAGAGAAATAAAGTTGAATCTCCCACTATAATCATTGAATTATTGTTCCCAATACTTACTTCTTCCCTGTAATAGGTTTAAAAATCTCCACCTATTATCATGAAACTTGTCCTTGATATCTGTAGTAATAGGATATAAGTCCCTATCTCAGTGGTTTTGTGGTTGGTTCATAACTTGCTATGAGCTTCTTATGGTCAATGGAATGTTAAGCAGACTTAAAATTTGTGACATGTCAAAAAAGATTTAAATGTGATTGCACAGTTTGGTTTTTCATTTGTCCTGCTCATTCTATGAGGACATGTCCCACAGAAAGGTCCTGGGATCTGAAATAAGACACATGGCATTAGGCTGAGCCCAGGAAAGCATGTCAGCCTTGAGCTGTCCTGAAGCTTTCTGATAAGGGAATGAGAAACAAATGCTTCTATAAGTCAGGAAGATCCTGGGTTGGTTTGTTATTGCAGGAAAAATGGACTGATAACACTCCCTTGCACCTTGAATTAAAGACCTAAAATGCAAAAGGTAACAATGTAAAGCTAAAAGAGAAGGATGCTAGAAGAGGAGAATGTTTTTGTGACCTAACAGCAGGGTTGATATTCTTTAGCACTCCCTCCTCCAAAAAAATACAAAGACAAACAAAATAGTTTTGACTCTATTTAATCTTTTTTAAAAAAATTAAATTTATTTTTTAAGTTATCATTTTTAAGTTCTGGAGTACATGTGCAGAATGTGCAGGTTTGTTACATAGGTAAAAGTGTGCCACAGTGGTTTGCTGCACGTATCAACCCATCACCTAAGTATTAAGCCCAGCATGCATTAGCTATTTTTCCTAATGCTCTCTCTCCCCATCAACCCCACCCCTCTACAGGCCCCAGTGTGTGTTGTTCCCCTCCCTGTGTCCATGGGTTCTCACTCTTCAACAGACACTTCTCAAAAGAAGACAGTCATGCCACCAACAAACATGTGAGAAAAAGCTTAATATCACTGATCATTAGAGAAAGGCAAATCAAAACCACAATGAGATACCATCTCATGGCAGTCAGAATGGCAATTATTAAAAAGTCAAGAAACAACAGATGTTGGTGAGGTTGTGTAGAAATAAGAATGCTTTTACACTGTTGGTGGGAATGTAACTAAGTTCAACCATTGTGGAAGATGGTGTGGCAATTCCTCAGAGATCCGGAACATGAAATACCATTTGATCCAGTAATCCCTTTACTGGGTATATATCCAAAGGAACATAAATCATTCTATTACAAAGATACAGGAATACATATGTTCACTGCAGCACTATTTACAATAGCAAAAACATGAAGTCAACCTAAATGCCCATCAACAATAGACTGGATAAAGAAAATGTGGTACAGCTATACCGTGGAATAGTATGCAGCCATAAAAAGGAACAAGATCATGTCCTTTGCAGGAACATGGATGGAGCTGGAAGCCATTATCTTCAGCAAACTAATGCAGGAACAGAAAACCGGACACAGACACCTCATCTTCTCACTTACAAGTGGGAGCTGAACAATTGACTCGATATAATCTAAATATTTCAATTTAATAAAAGACATTCTAGATGAAATCAGCAAATTTCTGTTTGAGAGAAATTTACAACATTTAATACCAACAATAGGTTAATACATAATTATTGCAAAATTAGTAAGTCTCAAGAGACAAGAAATTCAATAGTGAAAACAGGCAGACAGTTCCCAGATGAGGAAGCATGAAAGACTGGCAGATAAGTAAACTAACGGTCAGCATCTCTGGTAATTAGAGAAATGCAAATATATCAATGCTCCCTGTACTTCCAGAACTAGAAAACCAAATACAACCTATATTTTTCCGCTTAGGCTGGCATTTTAAAATACCATAGCCTGGGTGGCTTAAACAACAGATTTTTTTTTTTTTTTTTTTAAGTTCTGAAGGCTGGAAGTCTGTGATTAGGGTGCCAGAATGGTGAGGTTCTGGGTGAAGGCTCTCTTCCTGGCTTACAGAGGGCCACTTCTGTCTGTATTCTCAGGTGACCTTTCCCCAGTTGGCATGGAGAAAACTCTTATAAAACCACTAGTCTAATTGGATTAGAACCCCATTCTTGTTACTTCATTATTTTATTTATCCATTGCTATAATGACGGATGCATAATTTCCCTACAAGCCTTCTGCTACCTAAAAGCATTCTGCACTAAACACTCTTGTACATATCTCTGTGATTGGCTTCTGTGAGTATTTCTTTGTGATATATAACCTGGGGTGGAATTGCTATACCAGTGTGTACCTTATTTAATTTCACTAAGCACTACCGCAGTGGTCTTCAGAATCACTATACTAGCTTTGCATCTTCACAATTTCTCCTTCTCAATATCTGGTGGCGCTATGGACCAAATCGTGTGCTCACTGAAATCCATGTGTGAAGCCCTAACACCAATGTGATTATATTTGGAGATAGGGCTCTTAGGAGGTAATTAAAGGTAATGAAGTAGTAAGATGAATAATATGAAATACTATCAAGTAAACAGAATTGATAAGATTGATAGGCATATATTAATATGGGTAAAATGTAAGAACAGGCTGTAAAGTGAAAAAGCAAGAAATTGAATGGAATGCATAGCAAAATACAGTTTTTAGAAATCTTAGATACATAAATACACAAAATAATTTTCTCTATGTATACTTTCTTCAAGGATATCTGCAGATCTAAGAAAACATATTAAAGACATTTAAAAACTTCCATGGAGAATGGGAAAGTATAAAAGTAGGAATAGGATATGAAAGGAGAATAATAATAAAATTCAAAGATACTTGTCTATCATATACTGAGAAGTATGATTAACTCAGTTATTTGTACCTGAGGAAAAAGAAAAAATAAAGGAGGATAAAATGATTAAAGAGAAAGGAGCTAAGGAGGAGTAAGAAGAGCAAAAGAAGTAGAAGGAAAATAAGCAGAAGTAGCAGAAAGATCCATTATTACAACCAAATTTGGGTAAGGAGAAATGGTTCCTAAAGTAGTATAAATACAAGAAAAAAATCAAACATTATGGAAGGCATAAAGGATAAAACAAGAAAGCGTAATAATCAAAACTGACACTAATTACTGAGTCCATTAATTTAATTGAGTTCATTAGAAGATAAATAGGTGGTTATATAGTTAATATTATAGGAGTGCCCATCTTTTTTCTCCACCTTCAAATACATGCTATTCTTTACAAATAGCACTCAGATGACACATGTAGCACATAACATGTGGAACAGTTTGTTTGCAATACTCCTAGTCATTACCTGCAAATTCATGTTTATTGTCTCAATTTGCTTTGTGAATAGAATATTATCTATCTCTTTACCACTGAATCCTAGAATTTAGAACACTACCTGGCACATAGTAGGCTTACACTAAATATTTGTCAACTGAATTAACATAATTCTCACCGTTAGACCAACAGAAATACAAAAGAGGAAATGATAACATTTTTGGATAGAAGACACAGTCTGAAATGTATGTCTATTATTCAAAGATGCTTATCATTATTTCAAAATATTTACAGAGTATTGATTTACATAATAACAATATGCTATTTATTCCTTTCAATTATTTTTTCTATTCGTGATAGAGTGCATGGTAGGAGATGTTACATGAAGATGATTTTAAACAATTTTTATTTATACTTCTCTTATAGAACAAGTGAGAAAACATACTTCTGAGCTCAATCAGATTTCAGTAAACCATATTTGAATATAGTTTGAAATTCAATTTTAGATAAATATAACTGCAAGTTATCACAAGTGCAAACTGTGCAGGCTCTAACTACAAGAGTAGTGTGCTGTTTGTTCTGGGTTGATTTGCACATCTGTTGAACTACAGCTTCCCTTAAAGGATTATCCTATTAAAAAGTATCAGCTTGGCAGACTAAAGATGATTATCTATTCAATTTTGTATACACAGTCTATTAAAAAGAAGACAAATTCTTTAGCTACTTGACTTTGGGTCACACAGTATGTGTGCACTGCAAATTTTAACTATTGATTTTCAATCTAATGACTAGTATATGCTATTAGATTTAAATAACACATTGCTCTTAAATATAATAACTGCTCCTTAGAAAAAAAGTAAAAGGTCTAATTATCTCTTCTTTCTTTGTATAAATTTATTTATATTGATTAAAATACGTATGAAGAATGTCATCTTTTCATGTTTCAAAACGACCTATGCTAGCCTATACATGTAATTTTTATTAAATCTGCAAACATACCAGCATAGCTAATTATATGCACTGGAGTAGTTTCTTGTCTAGAAGATATTAAGATGTGTATAGTTATGCAACTAGTTTCTCATACTTGCCACATAAATACAAATCTTTTTGAATTTCTTAAATGTGTTGAAAAATAATTTGGCATTAGCACATTGTTTATATACATATATTTACTGTAAATGCCTTTAAAAATGTTTCTTACGTAAATACCACAAAGTAAATCTTCACTAAATATGATTACACGAATTTAGAATTCATCATTATTTGGGCATGTGCTAGATTTAAATTGTTTTTGTATAACTGTGTGCATCGTTATATAATTGGTTTGTAAGCAATTCCCAAGGAGGTATTTAAGACAGAAAATATTTCCAAGCACCTTTTGATTGTCTATAACTATAATGTTCCAATTATATCATTACAATTATACCTTTATGTAACTGTATCAGAGCACTAAACAAAAATTATAAATGTATCTATTTTAAAGATGCTACCCAAAATTGAGGAATCAACAAATGACACTTCTTTGATTGCACCTGCATAACGCTGCAATTTGTAAAGTTATTTTTCTGCTCTGATTTAATCAGAATGAGTCAGGTTCTTATATAGTCCTGTAAGAAGACTTTGATCCAGTCATTAATTTAATTTATTAAAATGTTGGAATTTATGCAATTTTGTTCAAAATTCCTGTTGCTACAGAGACTGTGTTGTGAGGTATGCGAGAAAAACAATTTAGTCTTGCTGAGCAATACAGCTGCCATTTATGTTTGGGGCTCAATTTTTAAATATTTTTATATCAAATTTTATTTCTGTTTTGGATCAAGGAAAAGTGGACTGTTTTACTTACATTTTGATGTTTTATTTTCAAGTTTCAAATATCATAGAGGAGCATTTAAATTTTATTTTAGAATATTATTTTTTACTCAGGATATCATGTTATAATTATTCTAAACATAGGAAAAAATGCAATTGTTTAAAACTTAGGCTATAAACCCAATCGATAAAGTCACCCAACCAAAACTGCTTATTTTATTCATGATAAAGTTGAGGTCAAGAGAGATTAAGTGACCTACTCAATTTCATATTACAAATCACAGATGAACAACAATTTTACTGTTTAGACCCTCGTTTTTTCTTGATTCAAATGTCCTTTTCTGATGGAGACAGGAATAATTTCTCAATGTTTCTGAAAATTCAGTCCAGACTCAGATAAAAGATTTGTGGGTATTGGGGAAACTTAAAATATTATGCCTAAAGTTGTGAAGACAATTACAAAAGGGAGGATTCATAATTTGTGCAATGATGTTATCATTAGATTAAGTGTACAATCTTTTAAACCTGATATCAGAAAGGAACAAGACTTAGTTTCCTGTATAAATTATATGTTGTAGAAGTCAGTAACTTTAATTTATATTAATCTATCAAAAATCATGCAATTGAAATGCATTTTAGTTCTCATAATTTATGAGTCATCATTGGGATAATAGTCTAAATATTTAATAACTGATATGGCATGATCACCAACCAATCGGAATGGATGTTATACAAATCAGAACAGGTTTATGGTTATAAAACTGCACAACTATGACTATTATCTCTAAATTAATATATTTTTGGTTGTTTTTAGTTAAAGTTTTCAAGGTATCCCCATTATTATTAATATGTTATTTTCCATACTTGCTGGCAGATAAATAAAATTGCTTCTAGCCCAGTGGATAAGAAGACAAAATCAAAGAGAAAAATAGTTAAATTTACAGATAAAGCATAATAATAGTTTTTTTTTCCTGTACAGTTAATTTATATTACATTAAAATCACATTTTAATGAAATGCAATTCTGGCTTTTATAGAACTGTAAAAACGTGTATTTATTAATACACACATTGAATTAAATCTCTTAAAATTTTAAAATGGGAGGAAGGAAACCCAACTCATGTGCTGCGGTGCTTGAAAAAGGAAGCATGATTCCTGGAGCATAGCATAACTCATTCCAGGTATTAGTCATAGACTTGTGTATCCAAAGAGCTACACAGTCTGACATCCTTCAGTTTCTCCAGTTCCTTTCTCCAGAATCAGTGAGGCCCAAATTCTACTTAAGAACAAAATGGATTTGCATATACAATAGTCACTCAACAGGGAATGAAATAATGGGATTATAAAGTAATTCAGTAGGACCACCTGGTCACCTTTTCTCTCTTGTATTTTATCTCTCCTCTTACAGCTCTGTGTCCAGATGTCGCAGAATGGGCTTGTTCTTAGGAAGAGCATCTTAGTTTGGCTCTGCCTTATGCTTTAGAGATAAAAAAAGTTGGCTTGCTTTCTTGTTCTTTTTTGTTTGTTTTTTAGAGACAGGGTCTCATTCACTCACTCAGGTTAGAGTACAGTGGCAGGAACATAGTTGACTGCAACCTGGGCTCAGGTATCCTCTTGCTGCAACCTGGCCTGAGGGATCTTCCCACCTCAGCCTCCTGAGTAGCTGGGACTACTGTTGTCCCACCATACTTGCCTATTTTTGATTTTTTTTTGTAGAAATCAAATCTTGCTATGTTGCCCAGGCTAGTCTTAAACTCCTGGCCAAGAGATCCTCTCTCTCAGCCTTCTAAAGTACTTGGATTACAGGTGTGAGCCACCATGCCTGGACCAGTCCACTTTCTTCTTTTCCTATTTCAGTTTTTAATGTTTATTTTTAAGCAGATCAGGCCTTAAATAAAAGACAAAAGAGTGCTCTGGAGGTGCTGGCTGTCTTTGTCTCTCAGTTTCCTCAACTATAAAATAGGGGCAAGAATAACAATCTCATTGAGTTATGGTGAGAATTAAATTCAGCCCTGATTCCTTGAATAGGAATTTACACTGTGGTGTAGGGTTTGAGTTCTAGCTCCCAGGAGGAAAACACAGGTAAATGAGAGTGCCTCTTGCACATAAGACCTATCAGAAACCTGGAAGGTAATACTAGGGAGATTCTCTTTTATTTTTTCCTTCCAGAGACAACTAATTGAAAACTAATGTCAATAACAGGATTTTGTGTCTTAGCTTTGAGTCAACTATTGCCAACTGGTCATTAATGGGACTATTTCAATATTCATAGCAAATGAATCATTTCTCCTAACAGATGCCATATATCAATATAAAGCCAAATACTATTATTAGAATAAGAGTCAAAATAATATAAACTTACAGATTTTAGTCTCTGGGTTTAACTCTGGATTTGAATTTCAACTCCACATTTAATCAGCTAGGTGACAGCGGGTTTGTTAATGTCTTTGTCTCTCAGTTTTCTCAATTATAAAACAGGGACAAGAGTAACAATCTCATTGAGTTGGGGTGAGAATGAAATAGGTCAATACATGAGCCAACCCTATGGTTCAAAAGACTTTAGTGTAGGACAAGATCCAGAGGTGTGGGTTAATGTTGCTTCACTATGGAGGCAATATTCTTCTGAGCACTCTAACTCAGCAATTTTATTTTTATATAAAGAGCAAGATAGTAAATATTTTAGGCTACCCCCAGGCATGGTATCAACTGTCTGTCTTCCTAGCTTCTCAGGAGGCTGAGGCAGGAAGATTGCTTGCATCCAGGAGTTCCAGAATAGACTGGGCAACATCATAGCACCCCATCTTAAAAAAAAAAAAAAAAAAAAAAAGTAAATCTTTTAGGCTTTGCAGACCAGATATCTCTGCTGCAAATACTCAATCTTCCTGTTGCAGTTTGAAAACAGCCTTAGAGAATATATAAATAAATGAGCAAGGTTGTGTTCCAATAAACCTCCACATATGAAAGCTGGCCCATGGGCAGTAGTTTGCCAACCTCTTTTTACCTGCTATCCTTTTGAATTGCAAGATTTTCCCATTCTTGTTGGTGGGAACACAAATTATTTCTAGGCCTGTGTGAGCTCCTGGGAATTTCCTTCTAATTCTTAAGATAGATTTTTTTCTGGCCTCAGGCTTTCATGTATTCACTCTTAGCCAGCTGAAGACTGGAGGGAACTCTGCAGATCTCCAGTTCTCTGTGTGTGGCTCATAACTCTCCTGTACCCTGCCCTGCAAACTCAAGCTCCCTTGGCCTTCTTGGACTACCCACTGACTCTTCAACTCTGGGAGTTAGCCAAAAGTCCCTTCGTCCCTGAGTTGAAACCTAGAAATTTTCTCCAGGCTATATTCTGGGGCAGTCATAGGGCTCACCTTGTTTACTTTCTCTCTCTTAGGTATTACTGTTTTTTATTGCCAAATATTACATGTCTGAAAGCCCTTGTTTCATATATGTATATACATTTTTGTTTCTTTCAATTGTTTTAGGTTAGGAATAAATCTGGTTGGTCTTTGTTACAACATCTTGTCTGGAAGTGGAAGTCCCTATAGATTTTTATCATTTTAAATACAAAAAAGTCTGAGGCTCAGAAATATTTGGAAATTTTGTCAAGATCATTTTGCTAGTAAGTAGCGGAGAGAAAATTCAAACTTGGGCTTCTAACTTCTAAATAAATGTTCTCTCCATTACACTATACTGCTTCTATCAGAGGGAATTAACTACAAATTTCCTTTTAAATAAAAAATGATGAACTTTAGTTTTTTCTAGAAGAAACTGATGAATCAAATTTGAACCAAAGGTTTTGGAGTTATCTCATTATGTTATGAAAAATTTGGGGGGGGGGTCTGATACTTTTTGCATTTTGAATGGAGTCACATTTTCGTCCCATTTTGGCATTTCGGTTGTGGTTCTGATTGTGGAGAATATAATGTTGGGAAACTTTGCTCATTTTAATGATCTGATACTGATAAGCTTTCTACTGGAAAGTGCCCATCTGGCTCAAACTTCAGCTTCTGCATTTTCTTAGGACTTAGGATGTGACTTCTTTGCAAATTTACTGGAATTAGTTTTACAAAAGAGAGAAAAATATTGCTAAACTACATAAACACGGTGAAATGAGAGATGTGGAAAAGTATGTGTATAAATTCTCATGGTTCATTTTTATTACTTTCACTACGCAATTCCATTTAACACTTTCTGAAATAGCAATAAATTTTTGAATGATGAAACATATGGCATTTTGAGTATGCCAAGTGAGAGATATTATTTAAGTAGTGAATGTTCACAAAAACGTGTAGCATTATATTGTCAGGAGGCTCTCTGTTTAATGAGAAAGGAGCACTTATCCCTTCACAAATACTTGGGTTATAAATATCTACTACTATATGTATGTATCTATAAACACAGATAATCTGTGTTTGTCACAAGCAATGTATTTGATAATAAAACATTATGCAAATAATGCTGTGTCACATACAACTTTTTAAAAATGTGTGAGAGGCTGATTTTTTACAGCAACAGAAAAAGCTAAACTCTAGGAGATGATTCCTGTATCTTTATATCTTGATTGAAAATATATATGCGTATATCACATTACATATAACTTTACTGATTAACTAAGTAATTTTTAATATTACATAGAAGTGAGGTTTTGATCCTTGTTTCTTTTATTATTTGTTTATTAATATTTATACTTTCCCTAGAAACCTTCTACAGCGGCACCCAGCCTCAGGGATCTTTCTTGCACACCAATATGTTGAATTTCTCTCATCCCTAAAATGAGTGAGTTGACCTCTCAAACCCCTTCAGCACTAGGATAAAACATGGTAGATGACGACGCTAAGAGTTCCCTATTATAGAATATCATTATCCCTCTGAGTCCACATTAGAACACTGCAAGGCAATTGTCTCTTCCATTATTTCCACGAGGAAAAATAGGTAATGTGCCTAAAATCTAAAAGGTGCTGAACACGTGATTAAACCTGAGGGTCTGAATTAAATAGTCTAAATTCTTTTTCTCCACCTTTGGTTTTCCAACATTTTTGCCAAAACTACATTTTAAAAATAATATTCTGTGAATAATCTCTATTTTAAGACAGATAAGGTACTATTTATTAGTATAGATACTTTATAAATCCACTATAACAATATTTACTTATGAGGTTAATAAATAGATAACTTTGTTATATGTGAAAATTTGAAATTTAAGCTTATAGATAACAGTTTCAGCCTTTTTAATGACCTCTACTTCCAGTTTATTTCTATACTGTGTTGGATTTGCAGTGATGAAAAATCCCTTATTTATAAAGATCTGTCATTTCATAAGAAAACAGCTCTTTTTAAACAGTACACCGCATAACCTTAAGATGCCCTTAAATTAAACTGATCCAGAGACATTAAATATTATTAGCAACTTTTGTGTGTATAATGGCCACTTAAAGGATCTAATAACCACTCACATTTCTTATGTGAAATATCTCAGATAGGATGCTATGTGTAATTCCATATGTGTTACATAACATGATGATGACATTACACGTGTGTTTTCAATAGTCCAAGAGCACAGCAGAGACAGCAGACCATTGCTTGGCCTCACATTATGTAAGTTGTGACAAATAACGCGCTAGGTGTATATAACCGCACAATTTAGTTCCGTCACAGAGTTTTGACTAGAAAAAATGGTTAGACATAACTAATGTGAGCTCTCCGTACATGTTCATTATTGCCAATAGTGTCAATTATATTCTTGCTTTTTTTGAAAATGATTACATCATATAGGCTTATATTGGCTTGCCACTGGAAATAAATAAAGATATATTCAAATGAATGTGTACTTCGAGATTACTAAATTAGATTTGATTTTATTCTCATATTTTCATGATACAATTTTGTTATACTTCTCTTTTAAATCATTTCTTCCTGAATAAATGCAATTAGAAGAGACCCATATACCTCATCCTTATTTCAATTTTGTTTTGCTCTTAATTTGCACTCTTCTTTACTCTCTTGAGATGAACATAATTTCTGGTACTTAACTTTGTGATTTTCACCTCTTTCTTCATTCTCTCATTAGACTTTATGTTTGCTTTCCCTAGTTTCTTCAACTTTTGATATATTTCAGCCTTTTAAATGAGGAGTCATTGAGGACTTGTCTTGTATAGAAGCACAGATTTCTCATTATTCAATGAGAAAATCCTTATGACAGTAATTTCTCACACACATAGAACTAAAACTAATTATGGTATGTTCCTTAAAGAAATGGTCAAAGGGATGGGAAGGTCGGGTTGAAATCATATTCCTTCAGACTGATAAAGGGT
Source organism: Papio anubis (assembly GCF_008728515.1). NCBI lineage: Eukaryota > Metazoa > Chordata > Mammalia > Primates > Cercopithecidae > Papio > Papio anubis. Next base: position 97,942,483 of record NC_044985.1, on the reverse strand, counting down.
TTTCATTAGAGTCCCTCGTTCACACATGTTGTCTTCGGTGTTTCTCACTGTTCCACTGCTGATTCTTATGCTATTCTTAATATTAGTGTATCACCAAGTATATTTCAGTCATGGAGAGAAAAAAATGGGTTTGCTATATCAAGGACCTTAAAATCACACTGACCTGTATGACAGAAGACAGGTACTGATACTTATTTAAAATCATGTTTATCTAAGTATGCAAATAACTTTTAGGCTGGATGACATGGATGGTAAAGAGCAAGTGGCAACATATTTAATGACAATAAAATATATGGCTATTATGAATTGTGTGGTATTTCAAAGCACCTTTTAACTTCTATTATTAGGAAGTACAGCCAAAAGTTTTGAAATTACAGAGTTCAAAATTCAAAGACATGAATACTTGAATGCAAGCTCAAGAAAATACAATGGGATTTAAGGATGTGAAATGTTTATGAAAACCAAGTGAAAGCTGTAGAGGAGCTATGGTATCAATGTAGATTTTCTATGTCAAAAATTAAAAATTGAACTTTTAATAGGCTTTTGCAGTGTAAGATGAAATTCCCATAGTTGGGACTTTTATTTTGAACAGTGTTTTCTCTTTTTAATTCTAGCAGACCATAAATGTCTTAACAACAAGAATATTACTAGAACATTTTTAAAGAAGTCATTGTTACTAGTGTGGTTCTTATGCCAATCTGTAATGAGAATATAACTCAAAGTTTGTTAAGAAGACAAACTTACCATTTTCTAAATTTCAGATACGTGATGGCAATATTATGAAACCAGTCCCAAGAAACACACAGTTATCTTCTGGCTCTAGAATTACTCCTGGCTTATTCATACTTTCTGGACTAAAGAATTAATATGGACTATCTTAAAAAATAAAATGTTTTTCATATTTATTCTTTACTTCCTTATCTAAAATCAAGTTTTTGCTATTTCCACAACTTTGATTTACCACAAATAATGCTCAAAGACTCAAAATATTCTCAAAACTTAAAATAGTTTAAAACCTGTATCACAATAGCAAAGAAAAAAATTATTATTCAATAATGTATATACATTATTTAATAAACTCTATCATTAAAGATACAGATGCAACTGTATTTTTAACCTTATAAATAGACAACTGGAATTATTGTGTGGTTCATAAAATCAGCTGCTACACTATTCCTCATCAGCAAAGATAAAATATTTTATCTAATTGATAATATTTATATCATTGTGGAATAAAAACTAAATATAATAACATTACAGAATGCAGAGCACATAATTGCAACAATAAGATAAATATTTATTTCAAATTAATTGTAAACTCTAGACAATATGGGTAATTCATTAAATTTTTAACACTAAATTATTACACTAAAAATATTTCAAGTTCATTTTTGCTAAACTTTTGTTCTTCTCTTAGCTATTTTGCCTTTAGAAAATACAATTTGCTTACCTTGGATGGTGATTCTGAGGGATGGGGGTTCGAACATTTTGTGTGGCACTGCTAACAAACCTATGCTATCTAGATTAGTACATATTATCACCTCTATTATTTCTGACTTTAAATATATGAATATAATTCTTTCATATGACATGCTATATATAACATGATAAAATATATCATAATGTAATATATTATAATACAATAAGAACAGACATTTACATATAAATACATATGTTTAAGTAGAAACAAAATAGTTTCAGAACAAATATTAATATTATTGGCTTAGTCAGAAACAGTAGACAAAAATGATCCTACCTGATGAATCAAAATTCACCTCATTGCCAGGACTTGGACCTATATCGATGGACACAATTGGTAACAGCTTCCGAAAGTCCCATAGCTTTGTAACCCCACGGGCATCACAGGATGCTATCATGTGACCCTTCAAAATATAAGATAAACAAAAATAAAATGTGTGTGTATATATATACACACACACACTACATATATACAAATACATATAGTAACCTATAGACAAAAGATGTCACAATTTTATTACAGTTGTAAGATTACATTCCTCTAAAGAAAGAAGTAGTTGTTAATAACTTTATTTTGGACATTATTTAAATTATTTAAATTATTTAAAATGATATTCTTAATATATGAAATCCTACACTAAATTTTTGGAGTTAACATTTCAGACAAGCACTTTCATTTTAGCTACATTAGAAAACGTAACAAAACAATAACATGTGCACTCATAATTTGCCTATACACATATCACATGTCATGCATATGATATACGTGACACATAAAATCTGTGAATGTGGGAAAATTATACCATATGCATATCTCAGCTTTTATGCTTGCAGTTAGTTAGCATTGATAATTTATACCTCAAATAGAGAAAAAACAAAAAGAGGTAGGAAGAAAAATGGACACAGTGAGAGAAGAATATCGTCATAGCAGGTAGAATGACTGGGACCAGATGAAATTGATGGCAATAAAATGGTATTGTAGTCTGTTAGTCAAAATTCTCAGAAAACATAGTTGGGCTTGCTTTGGTAACAGGTAGTGGAACAAGGAAGAAGGTAATTGAATAAAAGGGAAGGAAAACAGAAGGAAGGGCGAATGGATTCAAGTGACATATCAATGGAAGGTGGGGAGAGATATTTTTGCAGCAGAGTAGCAGCCGCCCAGGCTCATCAGTTCGGAGCCCAGGGTCTGTCTACACGTCTCCTGCTGGTCTCTCAGGAAATGTTTATTGAGCGTCTACTTTATGACAGAAATTGGACATATGCTGGTGAATAAGAGGGGTTTCTGCTCCCCAGCAACTCACAATCTTCACTCATTCTCATCATTCTGGTCATTTAATTTCTTTGTCCACTCAAAAATTGAATGAGTATTGGCCACATTAAAATCATCAATTATGTTTATAAAATATCAATATACTGTTTCCCATTTGATGTACACTTTCCTTTTCAGCTGCAGTTCAAATTTTTTAATGTCAATTTAAAAACCATCCTCTCATTTTCTCCATACATTATTTACAATGTTAACATTAACAACTTAATTATCATATAATTTTCCTTATCATTTTGAACTAGCTCACATATTTTCTCACTCCTTGATTTCTATTCTTTCTATAAAAAAGCACATCCCATAGTACAGTTCAAGTGGACCCATTGTTTTTCTCCAAACACACCAGTAATGCAATGAATGCAATTAGTTTTAAAATTTTATAACTGTTGTCACTGGCATAGTAATACAACAGCCTTGTCCCCAATCTAATAAATGAGATGCTTAATCTTTTTTATGACTTAAAAGGAACATGGAGAACTTGGAATGTCCTCAAATATGTAAACATGTATTATAAGAATTGTGAGGAATCAGTGAATTTCATTTCAGAAAAGGAAAGAACAGTTCTCAGTATCAGCCGGGAATATTAATGTTAGAAATTAGAAAGAATTCTTTCCAAATATAAGGGCTTTCAATGATCTGATAGAGGTCACAGAATGGAAATTTTTTTCAATTTCGGGAACAGGGTAGGTAAGTTTTCATCGGAATTTAATCTGCATGCACCTCTTGCCATAGGCAGGTGGATGAACTTGATGTTCTTTTGTTGTCTGGAGTCTATGAATTAAAGACAATCTTAAAGTATAGTTTATCCCACTGAATATTAAAATTTGAGGGAGTATACTTAAAATAAAAAATAGTTTAATCACTGTTATTGTGTGAAAATGAGTAGGTAAATAGTTTTAATATTTTTACATTTAATACTAAAAACTTTTATTGCTGTCAAATGATCAAGCTCAATAGTTTGATAATATGAAAGTGAGTCAATATTTATGAAATGCTTTTAATGAGCCAGGTACTGTGCTAAATGCTTCATTAATAAACTAGTACACAGCAACTTTAAGCAATTTTGAATAACGAACATCATTTAGCTAGGTTTTTTTTTTACATTGCCTTAGAAACTTAAAAGCCATGACAACGTATGCATTATGGTAAAATGAATATGAATTTTTTTTTTTTTTTTTTTTTGAGATGGAGTCTCGCTCTGTCGCTCAGGCTGGAGTGCAGTGATGTGATCTCGGCTCAGGGCAAGCTCTGCCTCCTGGGTTCACTCCATTCTCCCGCCTCAGCCTCCCCAGTAGCTGGGACTACAGGCGCCCGCCACCACATCCCGCTAATTTTTTGTATTTTTAGTAGAGAAGGGGTTTCACCGTGTTAGCCAGGATGGTCTCAATCTCCTGACCTCGTGATCCGCCCGCCTCGGCCTCCCAAAGTGCTGAGATTACAGGTGTGAGCCACCGCACCAGGCCAAATATGATAATATTTAAATAACAGAAATAAGTTTGCGTTTAGATTTGATAACTGAAAGATACTTGGTAATGGAAGAACAGCTTAGCTATATATCCAGTTAGCTAGTGAGGCAGATGTAGTGTCTATTATAGTGTTTGGAGCATAGTAGAGCTCAACAAAATATTTGTTAAGCTGATAGATGAGTAATGCTTCCTCAAAGCTTACTTAAAAGTTTTATTTTGGTCCAAGTCCTTCCAAAGCAGTCTTGAGGTGAATATTAATTCTAACCCTGATGGGTCTGAATCACTTACAAGACAGAAAGCAATGGAAGAGGCAGAGAATCTAGAACCAATACTTAGAATATTCTAATGCCCTGTATCCTTCTTCTTTCTCTCATTTCAGGAAAATTGGAGGGCCATCTGCCAATCTCCTTCCTCGAGACAGAAGAAAATAGAATGTTGTTAATCCAAACTGTGTAGTTTGAGTTTTGAGGGACATGGAGATGGAGAGATGTGGGAAGGAGATTAGTTGACAACCTGGGGAAAAATCATTTTATCTACAACTTATGACAGTCAGGCTATAGTTAGGCATTTAACCTAAATTAAGAAATATTTCAAAGAAAATGTTTTTAAAGACAGGTGAGATTTCATGACGATCTTAATGAGAGTCAAGGTTCAAGAGGTTTGGAAATCTCTAAAATGCAATTCTGGTTACCATTGGTAGTAGTACTGCTGATCTTGAGGATGGGAAGGTACTGAAGGTGGATGTGCAGAAAGCTCTCAAAGAAGTTCAGATTAAGATCTATGATTGTTTTTCTAAAACTGAATCTCCAGCACCCAGTATAGTTCTTACTACATGTTAGGCATTTGGTCTTTGAATAAACAATTGAATGAATAAATGAATAAATACAAAGGGAATGAAGAGTAATCAACGTTGACTCTATGTGATTTAAAATAATTTGTTTCAAAAATATACAAATATTAACTGAGCCGAAGCTCAAAAAAATGCTTTGTGGTCATAAGACTCAAATGAATTTAATTATGCCAGTAGAATTTAGCCAAGTGGACAAAGGGTACAGCTGAGATGAAAATGAATAGTCATGACTCCTGATTGCCTTTGTTAAGCCTCCCGCCACCAAATTAAAGATCCTATAATGAGAAAACCATATAGACATGAAGTTAATAATAAATTAGAGAGTAGAACATAAGATCAACCTAGCTTCATCTAGGCTGCTGAGAATTTATTAGAGAAAAATTTACCAGTAGGTATCAAGGATCACAAAAATGTCCAAACTTCTGGAACTTTTAATATTACTTCTGAACTTTACTATAAATTAAAGAAAATGTGTTATTTAAAATACTAATGTAGCATTATTTATAAATAAAAATGGAAACAAGTGAAATTTGCAATACTAATCTAATATGGAAGAAGTAAACCTTGGGCTGTGGTGGATTCAGAAAACTGCTTGAGGCAACTTTTATGCAAACTTGTTATCAACAGCTGCAGAGAGACAAGCAGACTAAACTACTATCTCTCTGCACAGAGGTTCCAAACATAGTTATGTACAGTAAAACAAAGAAAGAAAAGGAAAAAACTGGAATGTTAATGAGGTCATTAATAATTTAAATAAATAATCAAAATACTATTTTATAAATCAATAGTATTCCTTAATATAAACATATCTTATGGCTTTGTATAATTTTTTAAACAAATGTTTCAAACTTGGGCATTATCCTAACTTTTAGGATTATGGGGCTAGTACTCAGATAGGTTAAGAAATATTATATAGTAATATAATTTTTTATATGAAAGTCCCTATGTCTTTATATTGCATCTCTAAAAGAACTAGGATATTAACCTATTTTGGAAGACTCAGGTCCAATTTGATTGTAGTTTGAACCTTCATCCTGATGAGTCAGGTAAGTAGTTTCTTGGTTCAACTTGCTGGGTTTTATATACATATATGTTATATATATAAATACCTTTTTCTTTTGAAAAGTCTGAACAATACTGAACAATTTACTGAACAATAATTTAGGCCCAGGACATTGTTTCCTTTTTTTAAGGGTTCCTCAAGGTTGAACAATAGAATATATAAAATATTATCTTTTCAAAGAGTTATACTGCATACTAGAAAAATTAAATGAATGATTTTACATCAACTATATATACATGAGAATGTTGTAAACACTAAGTGAAGGAACTTTGTTTGTTCAGCAGTACATTCTAGTGACCTAGAATAAAATATAGTTCATGTTCAATAGATAATTGTAGAATGAATAAATGAATACCTTAGATAAAAAATTATAAAGCCATTAAAATAACAATTATAGAACCAAAGTAAAACATGGAAAAATTTATGTCAAACTCTGGTTACATTGATTAAAAGTATATAATATACATGTACAATGATTAAATGGGGAGTTACATCTATCATTTATAAAAACTTTTGTGTATTTTTATAATCGTTTAATGCTTTAAATGTGAACAATAAGTACAAATAAACTCCTCAAACATAAGAGTTATATATTAATCAAATATCATTGCCAAACATGTTACTATTTATTTCATGAGCTCTTAATTCATTTTATTTTACTTTACTTTTAAATCTTATTTTTGAGATAGGGTCTTGTTCTGTTGCCCAGGGTGGACTGCAGTTCAATATTGTAATCTCAAACTCCTGGGCTCAGGTGATCCCTCCACATCAGCCCCCCAAGTAGCTGAAACTACAGGCATTTGTCAACGCCCTCAGCTAATTTTAAAATATTTTTAGAGACAGGTTCTCACTATGTTGCCCAGGCTGGTCCCAAACTTGTGGCCTCATGCGATCCTCCCACCTTGGCCTGCCAAAGTGCTGGGATTATAAGCATGAGCCACTGTGCCCAGTCTCATGAGACTTTAAAATATGTCAGTGGTACAAGTACTGATACTGAGAATGGGAAGGTACTAAATGTGTATGCCTGGAAAGCTCTCAAAGAAGTTTCCATTTAGGTCTGGAGCTCTTTCTGTAACACTGAATCCCTAGCAGCCAGCACAGTTCCTGCTACATGTTAGGTATTTGATTTTAAATCACTAATTGAATGAAAAAATATAGAGAAAGTAGAGAGTAATAAATGTTGATTGTATGTAATTTAAAAGAATTTTTTTCACAAACATAGAAATTTAAGTGAGCTAAAACTCAGAAAAAAATGTTTTTGTGATCATAAGACTCAAGATCATATATTTGCATAATACTTTATAGCTTACCTTATAACATACCTGTAAATAATGTCACAGCTGACTCTCACAACTACATGATGAGTCAAACTGTGATTCTACCTCTTATTTAAAACTAAATATATTCTAGAAGAATTAAATAATTTATGGAAGGACCCTGGTCGAGATGATCTTAAAACAGAACTACGAAATGAGACAATTAAAAACTAGTAATAGCTAACACTAATTGGGTAATTACTATGTGTCTCTCAGGGTTCCAAGCATTTGTATACAGATATATACATATGTCAGACAATCAAAGAAAAAAAAAACCCAAAACTATGATGAAATAGATGATCACCTCCATTTTATGGATGAGGAAACTGAGCCACAAAAAGCTTAATTAACTTTCCTACAGTTCACAGTTAAAAAAGAAATGGCCAGGATTTAAGGCCATTTGACTTTAGAGTCACTAACCTGTACTATGTCTCAAAGGCAGAGCGGGGCTAAAAAACGATTCTTAGAATCATAAGGCCTTGAAGAGTTTGAGGACAGCATTAACAGGCATACTATGCACTAAGTAAAAGCAGAACAGAAACACAAAATAGAGAACAGGGATGAAAATATGAGTTCTGGGCTTTGGGTTTGGAAGCAGACTGGATATTCAGCTTGTGCAGGATAATAACAGAGACTAAAAGAGCTTTGTGTCAGATGGAAGATAAACATCAACTTACTGCTAAAACCATGGCTGGGGTAAGATTTCCTGACAAAATGAAGCTGACAAAAGTTGCCAGCTAATGCTGTTTGAAGCTACACTTTTTGTGAATCTATACATTTAAGGACTCTAGAGTTAATGCACAGGCTTGCCACCTGGACCTGGACCAAGTAGCATACTCAGTGACTGGATCTGTGGTTTCAAAACCAGAGGGCAGGTTTCATCTACAGTAAACATAAAACCTATCCTAGAACACCCTGGAGCTAGGGGCCTGGGGAACCTGGGACAAAGGAGATAGTTACAATACTGAAAGTTATGGAAGGGTAAGGACAAAGAAAGAGGAAAAGTCCCTATTTAATAAATGGTGCTGGGAAAACTGGCTAGCCATATGTAGAAAGCTGAAAGTGGATCCCTTCCTTATACCTTATACAAAAATTAATTCAAGATGGATTAGAGACTTAAATGTTAGACCTTAAACCATAAAAACCCTAGAAGAAAACCTAGGCAATACCATTCAGGACATAGGCATGGGTAAGGACTTCATGTCTAAAACACCAAAAGCAATGGCAATAAAAGCCAAAATTGACAAGTGTGATCTAATTAAACTAAAGAGCTTCTGTACAGCAAAAGAAACGACCATCAGAGGGAACAGGCAACCTACAGCATGGGAGAAAATTTTTACAATCTACTCATCTGACAAAGGGCTAATATCCAGAACCTACAAAGAACTCAAACAAATTTACAAGATAAAAACAAACAACCATCAAAAAGTGGGCAAAGGATATGAACAGACACTCTCAAAAGAAGATATTTATGTAGCCAACAGACACATGAAAAAATGCTCATCATCACTGGTCATCAGAGAAATGCAAATCAAAACCACAATGAGATACCATCTCACACCAGTTAGAATGGCAATCATTAAAAAGTCAGGAAACAACAGGTGCTGGAGAGGACGTGGAGAAATAGGAACACTTTTACACTGTTGGTGGAACTGTAAACTAGTTCAACCATTGTGGAAGACAGTGTGGTGATTCCTCAAGGATCTAGAACTAAAAATGCCATTTGACCCAGCCATCCCATTACTGGGTATATACCCAAAGGATTATAAATTGTGCTGCTATAAAGACATATGCACACGTATGTTTATTGTGGCACTATTCACAGTAGCAAAGACTTGGAATCAACCCAAATGTCCATCAATGACAGACTCGATTAAGAAAATGTGGCACATATACACCATGGAATACCATTCAGCCATAAAAAAAGGATGAGTTAGAGTCCTTTGTAGGGACATGGATGAAACTGGAAACCATCATTCTCAGCTAACTATCACAAGAACAGAAAATCAAACACCACATGTTCTCACTCATAGGTGGGAAGTGAACAATGTGAACACTTGGACTCAGGAAGGGGAACATCACACACCGGGGCCTGTCATGGCATGGGGGTTGTGGGGAGGGATAGCATTAGGAGATATACCTAATGTAAATGACGAGTTAATGGGTGCAACACACCAACATGGCACATGTAAACATATGTAACAAACCTGCATGTTGTGCACATGTACCCTAGAATTTAAAGTATAATTTAAAAAATAAATAAAAAAAGAAAATTTAGCATCTGTATGGAGATGTGTTGCAAATGTAAAATGCACGCTAGATTTTAAGAAAAGAATGTAAATATCTAAAAATTAATTTTAAATTATTGATACTATGTTGAAATAATGCTTTGAATACATTTATTTAAAATATTATAAATGCTGTATGTATCTTTTTGCTTTTTAAAATTATAGCTCCATTGAGATAGTCACATACCATTGAAAATGTACAATTTGATCATTTTTAGTATATTCAAAGGGCTGTGTGATTATCACTGCAATCAATTTTAGAACATTTTTATCATCCCCCAAAAAAGCCCCATACCCTGGTCAGTTCTCATTATTCTCTAACCTTTCCAGCCTTAAGCAAACACTGATCTTTGTTTTCATGGATTTGCCTATTCTGAACACGTCACAGAAATGGAATCATATACTGTAATATTTGATCTTCGGCATTTGTCTTCTCTCAGTTAGCATAATGTTCTCAAGGTTCATCCCTGTTGTAGCATATATAGGTACTTCGTTCTTTTTGACTGCTGAATAATATTCTATTATATGCTATATTTTGTTGATTACTATTTGGTTTGTTTTCTCTTTTCTGCATGAGGAATAATCCTGATGTAAACATGCATGTACAAAGAAAAAAAAGAAAGAAAGGAGTTAAAAGAGAGGATCAGACCTTTTACTTACTCAGAAGAAGCTACCAAAAGTTTTCCATAAGATGCAAAGAGATCTAAAGCTAATATAGTCAATAACTGCAAGATAAAATTGATCTGTATAGATTAAAATTATGAAAGATTGAAAAAGATTTTAAAGTGAGTCTCAAAGATTTGAATAAAGAGCTAATATTCATTAAAGAAAAAGAAATGAAACAAACACAATCTAAAATTACTTGAGAAATCCAAGAGAATTAAAATGTTAGTCATTGAAGAAATAGGGCTCTATAGATAGGATGTACTCTATTCTAGACAAAGTTGAAAAGAAAGTTAGTGGATTGGGATATTACAATCTGGAAAATTAGCTGAATTGTAGACACAGAGATTAAAAGATAAAAGCATGTAAACCATTAAAAGACTTGAGGGTGGGGGTGGAGTTACATATTCCAATATATGTTTTATAAGCATTACAAAAGAAGATAATGTAAAGACAGTCAGAATAGCAGTATCTGAAGGTGTAATGGCTGAAACTTTTCCAGAATTGAAGAAAAATATAATATTAAGACTAAAATTGCACTCCAAATATTGAGCATAATGCATAAAAATAAAACTGCACCTGAACACAGAGTAATGAAATATGTGGGATATTATGGACAAAGAGATATTTACCTACAAGTGAAAAATGACAGATTACCTATTTAAAATATTTTAAAGAGATTTCAATTAATTTTGTAAGCAGATATTAGAACCAGTGGGATAATGTCATCATTGTATTGGGGGAAAAACCTCAACCTAAAATTCTATGCTTAAATATCATTTTTGATTGAATGCATTTTCATTCAATGAATAAAAATGTTTAAATCTAAATATCTTATGGAAAAAGTATTAATGTTTGTATTTCATCATGAAAAAGTAAAATCCTAAGTATAGTATGGGTCAAAATACATAATGGTGAGCACAAATACTTAAAAATTCAGTAATTTTTTTTTTTTTTTTTTTTTTTGAGACCGAGTCTCACTCTGTCACCCAGGCTGCAGTGCAGTGGCATGATCTTGGCTCACTGCAACCTCTGCCTCCCGAGTTCAAGTGATTCTCCTGCCTCAGCCCCCTGAGGAGCTGGGATTATAGGTGCACGCCTCCAGCCTGGCTAATTTTTGTATTTTTAGTAGAGACAGGGTTTCACCATGTTGGCCAGGATGATCTCGATCTCGTGACCTCCCGATCCACCCACCTTGGCCTTCCAAAGTGCTGAGATTACAGGCACGAGCCTCCGTGCCCAGCCAAAAATTCAGTAATTTTTAATCAAAATTGATTTAGTTAAAATCAGAGACAAAATGCTGAATCCAAACCCCAGCTCTAATTCTACCCCTAACCTAATTTAAATCTTAATTAAGCAAAATTCAGGAAATAAGTTAAAAAGAAGGAAATAAAACAAGATTAACAGAGAATACAAGTTATTGTTATGGTAATACCAATACAGCAATATCTATCTCTCTTTCTGTCACACCCACCCACCCACCCACACATACACACAAATGGGATATACTTAACAATTGAAAGTAAGAAACAACTAAAATAGTTTAAATAATAAAGAATACAGCTATATGCAACTTACAAAAGAAACATTAAAAACAAGCAGAAACAATAACAAAATTCCCAAAATATTCAAGAGTGAAAATAAAGGAATAAAATCATTAAATACTAATTCCTAAGAAGCTCATAGAATAATATCGGTGTCAGAAAAAAATAATTACAGTAAAAAATTTACTGGAATCTATTACTAAAGAATAATAAAGGAATACTCTAGCCACAAGGTATAACTAATAAATTTATATGTAAAGACAAATTTTTAAAATATTTTAAAAGTTATCATGAGTATAAAAATAAATTATTTTCCCAAATTATGGGGAAGATTGTAATACAAGTCCATCAGAATGATAGATAATGCACAAAAGCAAAGATATACAACATTTAACCAACCCTTCAAACAATAGAGCTTGATCTAAAATGGAAACCAGTATTTGCCAAATATATAATATCATCAGGTATATGTGAAGTATGTGATAAGCCACAAAATAAGTTTCAAGATATGACAAAGAAGTGTTATAAAGGCCACATTTTATTACGATGATGCAATTAAAATGGAAACTAAAAATTACACCAAAGCTTTAAAAAAAAGTTTGGAAGCTAAAAGCAAAAAACACAATGTAAATTACAAGTTTGGAATTGGTGACAAACAAAACAAAAAAAAAGAGAGAGAGAGAGAGAGAAAAAGCAAACTCTGCAAAAATATTTAAAGAGATTTATTCTGAGCCCATGTGAGTAACCACATTCTGGGGAAATACAGTCTCAGAAATCTTGTAAAAGTGTGCCCGAGGTGATCAGATTACAGTTTGGTTTTATACATTACAGGGAGATAGGAATTTCAGGTAAAATAATAAATCAGTACATGGGAGATACACATTGGTTTGGCCCAAGATGGCAGGACATCTTCGAGTAGAAGCTTACAAGTCATAGGTGGGTTTTTGGATTCTTTAGCTGGCAATTGGTTGAAAGAGTTAAGCTTTGTCTAAATACTTGGAGTCAGTAGAAACAAATGCTTAGGTTAAGATAAAGGAAAGGGTCTGTTATCTGTCATGTGATGCCATGCTAGAGCCAGGTTGGAAAGTAAGCCACAGTATACTGGGTCAAAAAGGGCCTGTTGGCTTGACTTTACCCAGGCCCTTAGAAAGGAATTTGAGCAGGAAGAAAAACCCAGAGTTCAGTGCTCAGAATTAATCCAAATGAAGGAATTCATATTATATTTGTTGAAGGAAGCTAAAACCATCATTAATGAAAATTTATAATTTCAGATACATTTTTTAAAAAGAGAAATTTAACATAATGTATTAAAATTTAATTGAAGATGCCCTTTTCTACAGAATAGAAAGGTAGAAATAATTAATATATGATGGATGAGAAGCAAAATTAAAGTTATTAAAATAAGAGATAACGTCAACAAAATCAAAAGCTGGTCTTTGAAAAGAATATATAGACAGACAAATGTAAAGGTTTGTCAAAAGAGACAAAAATAATCACAAAGAAAAAAGTCATAATTAAGCAACATCAGGGAAAAGCGGATAACTAAAAATATGATAGCGATTAAAGAAACCACACCAAATGCTATGAAGGACTTAATGTTAATTGTGAATTCTTCAGCAAAATGGCATTTCCAGAACAAAATGAACATAATAAATACAAAACAAAATAAATACAAAATAAAATACAAAAACCAAAACAATAATAAATGAAAAAATCAACTGGCTATAAACTTTGAAAAAAATGTCTTAAATAGAACACGCAATACAAGAAATAAAGAGGAAAACCATTAAGACAATATAAATATTGCTCTTGAAATGAGACCTAGACAGAAGAAAGAATGATTAAACACCTGAAAACCTTTTCACTGACCCTAGGAATATAGTTGAGTGAAACAAATTCAAACAGTGGTTTATTTGGAGTAAATCCACTTAGCTTGGTTACCCAGCCCAAGATCACTCTAGTGGTCACAGGTTTGCTATCTCACTGTTTTTTGAAGAACTGCCTCTCATTTCCTACACTGTAGCTGGTGTGCTCATAGGAACTCATCTCCCTGGATGGAGTCATTATTTAAGGGGTAGGAATCTGGCTCAGGTGGGAGCAATAAGATTACTTCCCTGTATTTTCCAAACTAATTTTGAGAGAGATAAGTTATTTCTTCTCTGATTAAAAGGTTTCAGAAAATGTGTAATATACATATACATGTGTAATCTTCCTTCTGATGCTCAGGTCTAGTACAATAGAGAAACTAGTAAGAGTAAGACCATTCAGGAAGTCAGGTGGTATTTGAGTTTTGGTTCCTGCCAAATCTAAATGCCAGCTGCCACCTGCTCAGTCTGAAGTCTAAGTTTGTGAGCTGAAGAAGGATGTATCGTCCTCAAATATGCCAAAGTGGTGTATTGACTATTTTGAGATAAAAACATTGGAGAAATTATAGTTTCAGAAAAAGAATGGCTGAATTTTCTTTTCCTGCATGCAGCAGGCCTTGAATATTCTTTTGCAAGGGGTGCTTTCCCAGTATCAGGGCGTGAGAAGAATTCTTATCACCAGAGACTGGGACTTAGTCTTGTAATAGGCTTGAATAAAGAATCTCCCCCAAATAACCCTTATCTTCCACTAGCTTTACACCTCTCATATATCTCCTAGTGTCTCCCCAAGAACTTATTACCCTAGCCAGGTCCCCTTGTTCTGTAATTTCTTTACAATTTCATGTTTTTTGTCTAAAAAATGTAAAAGCATTTTCTTTGGCCATTCCTTTGGACTTTGCTCTCTGATGAAAATCCTCATGTAAATGTAAAATTAATAAAACTTGTGTGCTTTTCTCCTGTTCATCTGCTATATCAGTTTGGTTCCCGGACCAGCCAAAGAGCCCACATAAGAATAAAAAGGGGGTGGGACTGATCTTTCCCTCCTCTACAGAGCCAATGAACACCCTAATTTTGCTTAAATTAGTTTGATTTGGGGTTTTTAAATTAACATGTCCTATTTTTTTCTATCAAATTAGAATAAATTTTTAATGACAGCACTGATGTTGATAAAACTGCAATACAATCAGTTTTGTATTACTGGTGGATATAGTAATTGATAACTAAAATTAACAGTTTTTTGCCATGACATATGCTCAATATTTATAGGAATTTTTTTATGTGCAACAATTATATTTTACAAATGAGGAAAATAATGTTTAAAGAGGTAAAGTGACTTCCCTAAAATTACCTAGTTAGAATGATTTGGAGTGCGGATTCAAGCCCCTGTATGGTTAACTTCTGAGTCCAAGATTTTATCCACTGTATTACATTTTATTTTTTCAAAACGAGTATAGTATATCACAAAAGTTTAAAAATATAGAAAATATTTCCCCATTAGGATACATTAAATAGTCCATAAGATAAACATTTGTCACATAGATGTTCCTCACACTATTATTTATAAGCTAAAACTGTAGAAACATCAATATGTGTTATCAATAGATAACACATATATAAATATATAAAATTATAATATGTATAATTATATAGCTAAACTATTATTTTGGCATTTCAAAATATATGTTATTAGATAACATATATAAATATATAACTAAACTATTATAATGGTATTGCCAAAGATTATTAATGACAAAAAATATGTAGTTCAATGAAAATAGCAGCATGCAAAATTGTCTATATTATATGTATACACAAAGCATATATTGAAAATAAATCAGAAATTATTATCTTTAGGTAGTAAGCCGATGCACATTAATTTTATTTGTTCTTTTCAATTTAAAAAATTAGATTTCATGAAATTATCATACATTAATTTGTATCATCAGAAAAATATTTTTGAATAAAGAAATAATGAAATCAAAACATCACACACAGTACCTGTCAAGTGATCTAATTTTTATTTTCTAAAATTCTGCTATGCAAAATGGGCAAGTAAAGAGGGGTCATCAAGCAAATGGCAGAGACATTAAGCCCGGGAAACATCAGCTGCCTTCAATATGTGAAGGTAATGACCTGCAACTTGGTATTAAGGTATAACTACAATAAAATGTTTAGGCTCATTAGGAGGAAAATTAGTATTTCAAACATTTTTAGTACTGATACATTAGCATGTCTCTTAGGACAGGCCTATGCAGCATTAAGCAATAGCTCATTACACCATTTCCTCAGTACCCGAATGGCACAAATAAAGCAAAGAAATTATGGAATTAGAATGGAAAGAGAAGACAAGACTTGGGAATGCTTAGAAAGTTCAAGTACAAAGAAGGAGGAAATATAGAGCATTGGAAAGGTGTGGATAAGTTTGTAATTTTTGGTGTATACTTCTTTCCTATGCCATCATCAGTCTGTTAGGCATTAAGAACTACCATATCACCAACCATGCTCCATGGATAGGAGAGCTGGAAATCTCAAAAATAATTACTGAGCAGCTAAAGTATACAACACAGCAGTACATCATTACAATAACTTGTACAAAGTGATTTATATGTACTGTCTCATTTAAGTCTACATCTCTATGGTTAGGTACTGGTACTGATCAATGTTACAAGTGAGACCACCAAGGTTCATGTTATTACACTTGCCCAGAGTCATGTGGTTAGCAAAACGCAGGCTCGGAATGCAAAACCTGGTGCTATGGTTTGGATATGGTTAGTGTGGCCCTACTAAGTCTCATGTTGAAATATGATCCCCAATGTTAGAGTAGGGCATGGTGAGAGATTTTTGGGTCATAGGGGTGGCGCACTCATGAATGGTTTGGTGTCATTCTTGTAGTGAGTGAGTTCTCACTCTATTAGTTTCTGTGAGAGCTGCTTGTTAAAACCAGCCTGGCACTACACCCTCTCTCTTCCTCTCTCTTGCCATGTGACATCTACACTCCCCTTCTCTACCTGTTGGCTCCCCTTCCTCTTCCACCATGAGTGGAGGCTCCCTGAAACCCTCACCAAAAGCAGATGACAGCACCATACTTCTTGTACAACATGCAGAACTGTGAGCCTCACAAAGCTCTTTTCTTTATAAATTACCCAGCCTCCAATATTCCTGCAATCGGCAAACTATAGAAGCATGGCGCCAGCATCTGCTTCTGGTGAGGGCTTCAGCCTGCTTCTGTTCATGGCAGAAGGCAAGGGGAGCCAGTGTGTGCAGAAATCACATGGCAAGAAAGAAAAGCAAGAGAGAGAGACAGAGAGAGGAAGTGCTAGGTTATTTTTAACAACCAGCTCTTGTGGGAAATAAGAGTGGGAATTCACTCATCACCTCCCTCAGGGAAGGTATTAATCTATTCATGAGAGATTTGCTCCCATGAACCAAACACCTCTTACTAGGTCCCACCTTCCAACACCATTACACTGGAAATTAAATTTCAACATGAGATTTGGAGAGGTCTAACATCCAAACTATAGCACCCATGAAGCCACTTAGGTGCATAAACACGCATACCTTGTTATTGAGGTAAAACATACCAGAACAGCTAATAGAGCTTTAAGAGCATATCAACAAGTACCATATGTATTAACAAAGAACAAATCAAGCAAGCAGGTGTTTAAATTGACAAGGCAGAAGAGTAACTAGAAATAAAGACAATGTATATAAAGCAACCAAAATTTACTGAACTCTACTGTGACCCTGGCTTGGACCAAGAGGAAGAAAAACAATGAATATAAGCCCTCAGTAAGCTCCTGGTCGATTGTTGGAGAGAGGAATAACTAGGCAATTACAATAGAAGAATTGAATGCTAGAAGTAGGTATTGTTTAGAATACAAATTGATCACCTAATTCAAGACTGTAGAATCTAAGAAAGTAACTTCTAGGAGCAGAACCCTAGGATAAATTCACCAGGTGAATACAGTTTTCTGGAAATGTAATGTTTCAGACAGATTAAGATTATGGACAAATATTAGTGATGAGAAGGCAGGAAGGTGTCATTCTTATTGAAAATGGCACAATGTCAGCACACAAAGCAGAAATGAACACACTACCCCATGGGGAATGTGGTGAATTTATGATGAGGTTAACAATGTGTAAAAACTCCAAAGTGTCTGAAGCCCACATTGAGGAATGTAAATTTTACATATGATGTAAAAACGTTATTATGTGTTTTGTATATAAATATTGATACATTAAAGGGAATGTTGAAGGCCACTAGTCTCAGTAAGTTAAGAAGGTATTGTCTAGTGCAAGATTGTGCCTCGGAGGTCCTGAAAAACAAGTGAAGATTGCTTTCTTGTGGTATTCAAGTTTGTTATAAGTAAGAGGTTGACTGAATTGGGTAAAGTTGTCTCAATCTGTAGAAAACCTATCTCTTCATTCATCCAACAAATATTTATGGAGTCTGCAAGGGTTTGGCACAGTTTTAAGTGGTGGACAAGCCTCACGGAATGGGCATGCTTCTGTAAAGAAATATACAATAAATTAAATAAATCAGTAAAATATGTGGTATGTTAAATGTTAAAAGCTATAGAGAATTTTAAAAAATGTAGACAAGGAATGTTTGGCAGACAGGGTGTTTAAATATAAATAGCCTGTCAAAACTAGGAGTGTGTGACCTTTGAATTAAAACCTTATGGATTTGTGGGGCCAAGTTGTGCTGTGAGAATGAAGAGTGATTCAGGAAGAGGGAAGAGCAAGATCAAGGGCCCTGAGGCAGAAGCACTAACAGTAAATAGGCCAGTGTAGACTTCCAAGTCTTTTCATATATGAAATCAGGAAAGAACAGGTGCTATGTGTTGAACTGATTCAAAAAGCATGGATTTGGAGATCAGTCAGAAACTATGAGTCATCATTAAGTCCAGATTGCTGGAAGCACAAAGGGGTATTCTCATGATTTCAATTATTATTAAGATGTTTATGACTCTTGAATCTACATCTCCAATTAACAACTCTCTCTTAAATTCCAGGTCTCTATTTCCAACTACCCATAGCATTTCTCATTTGGAAGTTCCTCACGTACCTCAATGTCATCCTGTTCAAAGCCAAATTAATCTTTTCCTCACTTTCCATTTCAATAAAAGGATCCAAACTCCAGGCAATCAACAGAGCTTGTTATCCCATTCTCCATCTCTTTCCTTTCCAATTCAATTCAGTTAAAATTTGCCTCCAAAAATTCCTTATTTCAGCCTGTCATCATCTCACTTGGGACGCATGCAGTGAACTTCCTCACTTCAACCCTTTATCTTTGCAAGCTATCTTATCTTATCTTACCTTATCTTATCTTATCTTATTATTTTTGAGATGGAGTCTTGTTCTATCACCCAGGCTGGAGTACAGTGGTGTGATCTTGGCTCACTGCAACCTCCACCTACCAGATTCAAGTGATTCTCCTACCTCAAGCTCCTGAGTAGCTGGGATTACAGGCACGCATCATCACACCCGGACAATTTTTGTATATTTAGTAGAGAATTTTCGTCATGTTGGCCAGGCTGCCCTCGAACTCCTGATCACAGCTCACTGTAACCTTAAACTCCTGGGCTCAAGCCATCCTCCCACTTCAGCCTCCTGAAGCAACTAGGACCACAGGTGTATGCCCATATGCCCAGCTAATGTTCTTTATTTTTGGTAGAGATGGGGTCTCACTATGTTTTTCAGACTGTTGTCAAACTCTCAGAAGTTTGAGCTACCACATCTAGCCTAGTTTATCAAGAAAAAGGACTAGATCTTTACTTGTTTGAATCTCCCATAACACCTAGCACAATGCTTTACATTTTGCAGATGCTAAATAAATTGAAAGCACAGTCCTGAAGGAATTGAATATAGACTGGCCCAAATTCCTGGCTGCGAAATATGATGCAAAATTAGTGGATTTCTGAAGGTGAAGTGGAGAAGAAGTTTTCATAAATCACAGAGTCTTTCTACTCTAAAGACAATTTTTGAAACTAACGTTTTATTCAAGGAGAAATGGAAATTCCTTACATGGCATATGAAATTGATGCATTCTCCCTCTGGCAGTGAGCCTCTTCTAAAAGCACTAAAGAATAATGTTCCTCGCTCTCATGTGAGTTTACTTCATTTTCAGTGTCATTATTGGCATTATTTCAGACATTCACGTATGAGATCTTTGTCTTATAGGCCCTTGGTGTTTTCTTCCGATGTGACTTGTCACATCGCAGCAATATCTTATGATATATTTACATACTAACATACTGTAATGTCAAAGTAGGGCAGTAGGGTTTCTGGAATATGAAGAAATAAAACCAAAGAGATATGAAGTAAAAGTTGAAGCTTATTACTCCACATCTGAAGAGCCAGTGGTATTAAATTTTTACAGTTTGACATCACTCTGTATGTCAGAAGAAAGATCTCAGGTTTGCTGTGGTGTTTGCTAATGTTAAAGCATTCCTCCGGCCAACAGACAAAATGAAGTCTGTATGGCTGACTGAGGTTCTCAAAGTTAATACAGAACCAGGTGTCCATAGCCAGGCAAGGGAACTGTCAGGTACTCCATGTTCTCAGAAAGTACTCTATGTTCTCAGAAAGGTGTTGTAAAAGTGTCACAAAACCTCCCTTTCTGTGATTAAGCCAAACCAGTTTCTGTTGTTGTCAAGATAAACTATGGCCAGGACTCTCAGACTTTCACACCGGCTGCTTAAAAAAAAAACATCTGACCAGAGACTTCTGGTTTAGAGCTTGGAAGCCAGTCAATCAGGGTTTATCTATTTCAACCAATCAGAACTGAATAAGTTTGAATGCTTCATTTGCATAAATGGACGACTTGGTTGAGAACTGGGGTGAGAATTTTCTCTATTTAAGCCAGACCCTCCCTTTCTTCATTGGAAGGCACACTCACTTGTATTGCAGGCTATTCCTCCCCAATTTTGAGATTGTTGTTAAGAAAATAAAGCTCTTCCTTTCTCCTCTACAGATCTCATGCTTATTTGTCAACACCAGTAAGTATTGAGTCACAAAGTATCTTTCAGATTTCAGAAAAACCAGGTGTGAAAATAAATTCTTGTTTCTCTAAAAAGCCTTATAAGTGATGCATTCAGAGTCTATAGTTTTTCTCAGTTTCTAAAGAAAATGTTAGTGATTACCAATATATTTCTGAAAGATAATATAAAAGTATTCCATGGAGTAGAAAAGTAAAGTCTTGAGAAATTAAGGGATTTGTCTAAGCTTTCACATGAAATTCATGGTCCAAGCAGAACTATAATTAAGGTTTTCTTCAAACATACTGTCAAGTTTGATTTTTTATAGGAGGAAGGGCTAACTATAAATGTTAAAAATAATGCTATTATTATTACAATCACATATCTTCTGGTGAAATCTGTTGACACTTAAAAACAGATGCTAAAAAAGACTTCCAGTCACAATGGAGTCAAAGGGATCAGGTATATCCTCTTGCCTGAAACAACCAAAAACCTGAAAAAAATATGGAAAATAATGGTTTACAAGACACTGCATATTAGGTAACAAAGGGCAATAATCATCAAGAGATGAAAACGAATGAAGTGAACCATAGAAGACTGCGTTGACATACTACCTTGACAATTTCTAGCTCATAACACAAGGAGAGGGAACTGAGATAAAGCACAGCAGACTCCCTAATTAAAGAGATCAAGTTGAGGGTACGGGGATGCCAAGGCAGGTAGAATTTGCAAGGCAGAGTCTACAGAAGGGGTGAGGTGAGAGTTGCACAGAGAAAACCCTGGAGATACGCAGAGAAACCTCCTCTAGTATTTAGCTCAGTAATGATTGGCATATGCCTGTGAGGAAATTACTTAGGGGCCTAGGAAGAACTACCTGAAATAATTAGAGGGAACACGAAAAGATGTTCAGATTACACTGGGAAAGTGAAGACTGCCCTAACAGACAGAATGAAAAATTGCAAGATTTAAGGTCATTGAGTAGATTAGAAGATGAAGAGGGGTCTTGCTTCAGTAGTGGGGAAGTAATTAGCCCTAGATTGAGCACTGCTTCTTTCCCACCTAACAAATCTGGAAGTACTAAACAGTTTCTAAGTAACTTGACAGCATTCCAGAACAAAGCTCAAGACTATTTGTAAAAATACAAAATATCTAGCATCCAACAAGGTAAATTTGATGAATTTATGAAGCACTAGGTAATATCTCCATATTACATATGAGAAAACTTAGGCTACTTCTAATTCACACAACTGGTAAGTGATAGCTGGGATCTGAAACTCAATCTGGTTAAATTGAAATCATTAGATAAGAAGACAGGAATACATTCATATGTAAATCAGATTAAAGGTATTTCTTTGGAGTGTTTTCATTCAGTTTTGATGCACATCAATTGATTTTGGCACAGCAATCTTGGAACTGGCCAAAATTGAGGGTAAATATAAGAAGGGTTAGGGGACAGTGTAGAAGGTTGTGGCTCACTAGTGAGCATAATCAGACAATGAAAAGCCTTGAGTAGAGCTTAAAGGATTAAAATCTTTCTTGTTGCTTTCTCAATTAAACTGGAAATTAAAGACTTAACTGAAACATGCCAATAACTCTCCCATCCAATCTTAAAGCAATCATAATATGACATATATGTACAATTAACGTGGCCACCCAACTGGGCAATTCACATACACACAGATAGACATATATAAAGAATGTATTTTCCTGAAATGATTATAACTTGAGAAGTTTTCCCCTGCCCATCAACTTATTTTCTTCTGAACAACTATTTTTAAATGAGGCACTTATACCATAGTTATTTACATTTGAATGAAGCTTACACTGATAATTTTACTTCCTAAAACAACCCATAATGATGGGTGATACAACTTGAGAATTAAAGGTCATTTAAGTGCTTTAAAATATCAATTTGCCAAATACTAAACGTCTACTACTTTTTAATACATTTAATCAAGCTGCTCTAACCCACCCTTTTTTCTAGAACAGTCTGTTTCTATCTCACAACTGGTCTACTTTTTATTTCGTTATAACAAACTGACGAAATAAATTTGTACATACTTTAAGATGATGAAACTTCTTTTATAAAGAGTTTTGAAAACATGATTAGTCATTCATTAAGTATCACCCAGACAAGAATTCCGTTAGAATGGCCTAGTGCCAGGTGAGGGTGTGTGATGAGGAAGAGGACAGGACCGATGCAGTACGGAAAAGGGTAAGACATGATTCTAGACCTTCATGAACTATGGAATCATCTTGGCCAATTTGTAATCCTCCTAAACAAAACAAAATGCATTGCCATGTAAATTTACATTTTAGAAATATTTATAGATAAAAACAAAATACACACAGGTGAATCTTTTATTTAACACAATTGAAAATATATATCGTGTTTTCCTTTCCAAACTCTCCTCCTCCTTGGATAGACCAGTATTCTGTTTGTTAATCTGTAACTCACCTCACTCCCACTCTGCTCTTTCCATCTACCAGATAAAGAAATACAGCATTCTTTTTGGGGTTTGAAATGAACAGCATGTGATATCGTTGGAGCAGCTTCTGCATAAATTTACATAAGAAACTGAACATCACTGGACCCCCTGAAGAGTAAAAGCTAGCCACAGTTGATACTGCACTTGAAATAGTATACCAGGGATGATAATTTTAAAGAGGCAGACACTTAAATTCATTAATCTGTTGTCCTTTATTCAGGGAGGAAGTCAGTTCTTTTATAGTCCCTGAGATATGAAAGGCAGAAGGCAGGGATTGAAAATTGGAGGAGCACTAGATTTCTGCAGCAGTGATTAGAGGTCAAAGAGGGGTTCGGAATCCTGAATGTCCACATTAGCAGCTGACGTAGTGGCAAACTGCAAAATTCCATCAAATCTACTTTTTTTTCCCTTGTGGGGAAAAAAAAAATATTTTCATCTACTGAATTCAGTTTCATAAACATTTACAGAGAACTTACTATAAAAAATTTACAACTTTAGATTTCTAGTAATTTCAAAATAATCATTTCTTAAGTACTTGGGGATAATGCTTTTTTAAAAAATATATGTATGTTTTATAGACTGTAGAGAAATAAATCATCTAGCAAAGATGAGAGCAATGTGTTAATTACTATTGTTAACAACAATGTACTTTTGCTGTTTGATCACTGCAGAAGATATTATATGACGTAGATACACAATCTGTAAGATCTGTTTATTGTGATAGTAACCTAAGGTGTTCCTCAATTTGGCAAAAGTCTCTTTTAAAGTAGCTAATTATTATTGATTAACATGGTGCTCACTGCAATAACATTGCTGGGATAACCTGCAATGGATTTATTTTCTCTTAATATGTACATAAATACAGTCACATAAATTCAGAGAAGTTCCATTATATACATAGAGTTGATAATGTATGAATAGGGTTGTGTCATCATAATGTTTACATTACCAAGATTCATGTTTATGACCATAAACCATGCCTGGCTGTTGCCATTGTTGGAGCGCAGAACATGACACACCCTGAAGTATGACTCCTTGGTGTGCTGAAAATACTTCGAACTAAAGGAAACTGGAAGGGTCTCTGACCTTCTCCACCTTCCTGTCTCCCGACCCTACTTCTCCCATGAAATGAGTCATAGTAACCAGAATTCCTCTTCCCCAAGAAACTGAAACTTCTCTCCCCAAAAGCAAGCCATAAAACCTAGGAAGCTCACTCCATCCCTTCTCCCTTCTCCATAAAGCCTAGGAAGCTCACTCCATCCCTTCTTTTTTGAAGACCGTGATTCCAGGTGTCCTCATTGCCAGGTGAAAGAAATGCTATACAGAAATAACAAAAACAAAACAAAACAAAACAAAGAAAGGAAGGAAGGAAGGAGAAGGAAAAGAAAAGAAAGTCAGGCCTTACTGGATTTCTTCTCTTGGTCTATTACAATTAGATTATACTCTCTTGCCCAATCACATTTCTAAGTTATTGTCTATTCTTCATTAAATCTAAACATCAAAATAGACAATTTTCCCTGGGTCTTTTAAGTTTTCATTCCTGAAGGCTCCCATGTCAAGTAAAACCCTGATTAAATACATTTGTTATACTTTTCCCTTGTTAACCTGTCTTTTGTTACAGGACTTCCAGCTGTGTTCCTTCAGATGGGTGAGAAAAGGTGCCATATCTTTCTGCCTGTACCTCATATTGAAGTGACTTGATAAAATATCCAAAATCTATAGTTTGATGTATAAAAATAGCTTAGAGGATGGAGCTATATATATTTAACTAAAATGTAGAGCCTTTTTAAGAATTATTTGTAACAGACTCTCCTTCTGTTTGCTAGCCTTATTTTTTCTTAGAAACTATATTTTTTTTCACTAGTAAGACAATCATATTTCATTGAAGATATGGAATTGTATCCATAATACTCTTTGGAGAGAGCGAAGTTACAACCTCACCAATCCACAATAGTCTGTTTTTACCATTTTAGGTATACAAAGCATACCATGATAGAAAAGCAATTCATAATGTAATGACTTGATTTATTTCTAACTTTGTATTTCAGTCTGTAAAAATTGAAAACCAGCTATTTCTTAGAAAAAACTTCTGTCCCTCAGACTAAAAAGAGAACATTTTGAATGACTACAGCCAATTCCAGTATCAAGCCTCATGAAAAAGAAACAGAGTATATACTTCAGATTCTCCATGGTCCTTTCTCCAGCTCAGGTGAAGTAAAGGATCTAAATGCAACCAGGTATTAAAGTCAGAAGAAACAAAAGGTTCTTCCACTTCACAACCACCCAAATAACAAATCAGGGAATATTTGCTAAATCTTAAAAAAGAAAGAAAGAAAGAAAGAAAGAAAGAAAGAAAGAAAGAAAGAAAGAAAGAAAGAAAGAAAGAAAGAAAGAAAGAAAGAAAAAATAAATAAATATGAAAACTCCAATGTTTTTTGGAAACAATTCAATGAATTTAGGTTTCTGAATGCAATCTAGATAGCAGATTAAATTCCTTTAGTTAGAAAACTGTTGCGTGTTTTGGTCTAGCTATTGAGGAAATGGCAGAGCAAGCTGATGATGCACATGACAGCCCAAGACCAAGGTGAAAGGAGCTTCAGGAAATTCCAGCCCATCCTGCTGGAAGATGTACCTTTTAAAACAGTTTCCCTGCAGAGCCACTTGGTATACAAATTAAATATCTTCCAGAGAAAGGGCAGACTCTCTCATTCTGCCTGTGGTTTTGCATGTTAACTAGCAGTCACTTCTTAAAGTATGGATTCACAGGGTCACATTCACCTGCCAACGTACAATTAAGTGGGGGAAAATTACATTAAAGGGGATAATCAAGTTTTCTTGTAATTGTGCTTATGAGTAAATTGGTGTGACAATTCTTTTTGCTCTAATTATGTGCTTCAAAAACAATGTTCATGCATTAGACATTATCCCCATTATGTAAAACAATCTTAAAAATTCATGCTGTTTATCATACATGTAGTTTTTTACACTTTTTAAATCACATGCAAGTTAAGACTGGCTCTAATAAATCCTAATTAGAGAGGAGTGTATCATTTTATGTTGATATTTTCACATTACTTAGAATATTTTTATACTGTGAAACCTGTTTAAATGAGATTTTACTGTATTAGAAGACCAGTTGTCTGAATGGTCAAATATCCTGATCAGTGACATTATTTCTTATAAAAAAATAAAATATTTTGAACTAGTTTTGACAGCCATATGCTCAAAACAATAATGGGAGTCTGAAAAGTATATTAAATTTTAAAATAAAATTTAGAATCAATGATAGAAAATAAGTTTAGTTGTGTCGCAGCAAACATGGTCCTATGTCCTCTTCAATATCTCTTCAGTTCTGACCTACAGTGACTTTCTGACATTTCCTAGTCAATGAATATTTATTAATTAGTGCTTCTTACTGAGAATTATGCTAAGAATTCCAGGGTTAAAAAAAGTTAAGGTATTAGTCACACAAAAAAATCCATTTCACTTCTCATAGCTGGGTTATCTTTGTATAGGTGACATTACCAATCAGTTATCTATATGATTCTAGATATTCCACCTGCTTAGTCTATTCCTAGTTCACTCTATGTGAACTCTATTGCTATTCCTGCACAGTACCATGTTGTCACACTTCAGGAACTTGGTATCTCTGATTGCCTATGTTTGAGTTCTCTTCCTTCAAACCTTCATATATCGTTTCTTTATTCTCTCAGAGAATCTCTCTCTGACCATTGCATTATAAGCCTCAACTCCCACCTTATTACTCTTTCACCTGATTGATTCTTGATAGGTAGCACTTCATATTCCTGAGATTATTCACTTACTTACTGGTTTATTGTCTCTGATTATTAAGAGAATATAAGGTACATAAGGACAGGACTTGGTATTTTTCATTGCTGAACTCTCACTATTTAGATTAGTGCCAGGACACAGTTGATATAAAGGGTTGCTAAGTAGAAATTTCACTACTGAACTGTTTTCATATACGCTAAAAGGTTTTAAAGTTATCCAAAGATACATATATAGAAAACAAAGGATTATTTTTTTTCGGTCAAAGAGGAAGTATCAAGAAATATGACATAATTATGTTGCTTTCAATTTTCGTAGACCCAGCAAGAAAATGACAAATGTATGAAAGCAACTCCATTTGACTGTAGGAGTGCTGATTGGAGGTCAAAATTTGGGGGCGGTGCAATAGAATCTTAAATGTATCATTTTTATCTGTGGTCACTTACAGTGTTAGATTTCTAACACCAAAATAAAGTAGAAATAAAGACAGAAGACTTCTATTAATTTATTATAGTTACCTTGTATTCTAATTAATTTTTTAATGTCTGCTTATACAAATTCTCTTCTTTTGCTTTACGTTTTTTAAAGTATGTCGCTTTTTACTAGAAATCATTTTTCTTTCCAAAGTACAAAAAGTATTAAGGCAAAAAGTTTATTTCATAAAATATTAAGTTTAAAAAATCACATAGTATAGGATGGGCTTGAGATATAAAATTATTTTTTGATTATGTAGGAATATTGACATAATTTAAATATTTTCTAAAATAAAAATGGGAGATTATATATTCCTTAATTTTATATTCTATTATTGTTTCCAATTTCCTTGGATAGACAGAACCTGCTTCAGTGTTTTTCACCACACATCTAAAAGTTTTGACTTATGCATCATCTTGGTACAGTAATGAATAAGAACTGACATCAAATATCAATATTATTGGCCCAGCTAAATGGTAGTTGACATCAAGGTGGATTGCTGGAGAAGTAAACAAAATGGAAATATTTTTGGTGTATAAATACCGCCTGACATCATTTGTCCTTCAGGGAATCAATCACTGTATGACCTAAATGTTGTTTGCATTTCTTTATATAAAATGGCCAGAGATTGATATTGAGTGCTTGCTGTTTGAACTTAGGTAACAAACAAAATTGAGAAATCAGAAATTCAACTTCCTTTGCTAAAGTGGAGATAGGATCACTTTTTTAGGTAGGCAATTGCAGGTTTTTGTTTATCACTGATTTTTTAAAAAGGTAATGTGAATTGATGCATTTATGTCTACTTACTGGCAACTTAGGAAAAGCAGTTAACCTATCTTAGATCAAATTTAAAACATTTAACTGCCTAATTATTGTATAACATATCCAGATATAAAAGAAACAAAATACTCCCTCTGAAGCTTATACCCATTTTTTTTAGCAGGATTTAGCTCAAGTTTCATACAGTCACACATTCTTTTTTAGGATAATTTTAACTTTTTATGTTCCTGAACTTTGCTTAGGTACAAAATATGTATGGCAAGTTTATGTGCACACTACTGATATTACGTTATAGAAAATTAAATTATAGACTATAAGGAATTTATGTTATACATATTTGTGTGTGATTATTCTTTATTTACTTCTACTTATTTGAAAACAAATGGCTAGAAAGGCACATTAGCTCCATTAACAAAAGTACAGGTTCAGTATGCCTTATACAAAATTCTTAGGAATAGAAATGTTTTAGATTTCTGACTTTTTAAAAATTTTAGAATATTTGCATATACATAATGTAATATTGTGGGGATAGGACCCAAGTCTAAACATAACATTAATTTATGTTTCGTATATACCTTATGCACATAGACTGAAGGTAATTTTATACAGCATTTTAAATAATTTTATGCATGAAACAAAGTTTGTGCACACTAAACCAGCAAAAAGCAAAGGTGTCAGGTGTTGAACATGACACCATAAGTTTTGGATTTTGGAACATTTTGGAGTTTAGATTTTTGTATTAGAGATGCTCAGACTTTGTTAATAATAATAGCAGTAGTAGGAATAATACCTCTTCTAGTTACTAAGCACTATTTAAAACACAACACTATTTAATATTCACTGTTCTTTTATCACTCATTTTAAGGATGACCTAAATAATTTGCTCAAGATCATATGTCTTATAAATAGCAAAGCCAGAATCCGAAAAGTACCAATAGGAGACAAATATAACTGAAACTGAATAACTGTACAGGGACTCCAAAGGCATGGTACACTATGATGCCATAGTAGCTTTCTAAGGAACAGTGAATCTATCTTGATAATTAAATAACTTTAGTTTGCAGCTAAGCATCTGCAGAATTTGGAAGCCTAATCAAGTTGAAGTAAATAAGATCTAATGATACAATGCCATAATGAAAGCCTTGTGCTTATATTTGTTCAGAATTCAGCATTCATTCATTTATTTATTCATTGCTGTTTTTGAATATTAAATATGTAAAACAGAATATGCTACATATTGGAGATATTGCGTAAAACAAAATTGAAAATATCCTTATTTCTTTTCCCTGAATTCTGGTATAGAGAGATTTTTGAAAAAAGTAAACAGACAAAAATCCCCAAGACAATTGCTAGCTATGACTGATCATTCTACTTCTGCATCTAGATGAATAGAATAATATTTATTAAGATGATATAATGGAGAAAGGAATCAGTGTGGATTATGGGAAAGCAAGTTTCATTTTTAACATATTTTAATGAGATGTCATAGATATTTAGGCTGAGATGCAAAATGACTAATGGTAAATTTGGGGGTCAGAATGGGATTTACTTGAAAATCATCATCATATCAATAAAATTAAAAGCTACAAGTTTGAATAATATGAATTATGAAGAGAATCTGCTAGATAACAGGATTTAAGATTGAGCCTTGATACAGTTTAATATTTAGCAGTCAAGTAAGAAAGTAGGATCCAGCACAGTAGACTGAGAAGTGGTGCCTGTGGATATTTTATTTCTCAGGACGCAAGACAGGAGAACAATTTAGGTGATAATGAAAATTACTCATTGGCTAAAACAATGTAGAGCTCAAGAAGAGTTTCAGTAAACTTTTTGATTTGGAATTCATATTGGAATAGTCGAGGTGAAAATGCTAGTGGAGGTTTCTAGGGAACAAGGAAATGTAAGATAATGAAGAAATATTCCTGCCACTCAAAATTAATAGAAAGTATAGATCAAAAAGTAAAAAAAAAGAAATTAATATATGCCTAAAATCAAAGGAGACATAATGAAACAAGGATGCACAAAGTTGAAAAGAATCTAATATACATTCTATAAGAAATGCAGTAATTGAAATAGAAAAACTCAGTAGAAAGAATAAAATTAAACAGGATTCAGCTAAAGAAAGATTGATTTATAAGACAGTTGTGAAGAAATTAATCGAAATGCCACACAAAGAAGTAAAGCACAGGAAATACAAAAAGAAACATGAAGTGAATGAGAAGTTTCAACACAGATATAAAAGGAGTTTCTAAAAGAGATACTGGAGAAAATTGACAAAACATAATATTTAATAACATAACAACTGAAAAATTCCCAGCATTGTAGAAAGACTATTGAGAAGGCACATCAGGCCCAGAGAAAAACAAAAAAAGAAGCAAAACTACATGTAGACATAGCATAGAAAAATTAAAAGCAAAATATCCAAGATAGTAAAATGTATGAGAAAGATCCAACCTTATCTACAAAGGATCAACTACTAAATGTATAGTTGATTCTCATCAGCAACAATAATGACAAAGGAAATAATAGAATGAAAATAAAATAATGACATTTCCAGATATACAAAGACCAAAAAAAGTTTACTACCCACACACTTTCCCTGAAAGAACTACGAGAGACTATCTTTTTTTTTTTTTTTTTTTTTTTTTTTTTTTTTTTTTTTTGAGGCGGAGTCTTCACTCTGTCGCCCAGGCTGGAGTGCAGTGGCACCATCTCGGCTCACTGCAAGCTCCGTCTCCCGGGTTCGCGCCATTCTCCTGCCTCAGCCTCCCGAGTAGCTGGGACTACAGGCGCCCGCCACCGCGCCCGGCTACTTTTTTGTATTTTAGTAGAGACGGGGTTTCACCGTGTTAGCCAGGATGGTCTCGATCTCCTGACCTCGTGATCCGCCCGCCTCGGCCTCCCAAAGTGCAGGGATTACAG
Source organism: Papio anubis (assembly GCF_008728515.1). Lineage (NCBI taxonomy): Eukaryota > Metazoa > Chordata > Mammalia > Primates > Cercopithecidae > Papio > Papio anubis. The sequence goes on along the minus strand of NC_044985.1, from coordinate 97,911,191 downwards.
GCGTGAGCCACCGCGCCCGGCCGTGAGACTATCTTTAGTAAGAGAAAATGAAACCCCGCAGGGAGAAGAGAAAAGAAATAAATTCGTTATAGGCAAAGAAATAATAAAACATATTGGTATATCTCATAAATATCAAAGATTTACATGACTAATTTCAAGATGAGACTAGAATGCAAAATAAAAATAAGGAAAAATGGAAAAGTCCAGCAAGAGCTTCTAGAAGGCCCTATGCAATGTCCATCCTAGTAATATTTAGGTCAACTTACTGGAAATTTGAAGTCAGATGAGACTCCCTGCTCATTTTTCTGCTACATAATTTTTACGCAATTTTTGTTTCTAATTTTCCCTTTACATTGAATTTTCTGTGGCTATTAATAATTTTCTGGAAATTACTGTCATCTTCCTTTTCTGGTTTTGGCTTTGCTTTATAAAAAGGACTTAATAAGTAGCTTTCATAGTTCCTTAAAATGTCTCATTACAGATTAGTTTAAAAGGAGGTTTAAAATAAATATCTACTTCTAATGGAGAAACCAGTGAGAAATGAAGACATCAGAGCTCTAATACCATAAGAGAAATAAAATTCAATTTAACAAATAAAACTCAATTTAATAGTTTTTCAGGGCCATATATAAATATTGTTTATTGCATATCTGTTTCTGTGAATCTTTTTTAAAGTTGTATTTTGTTTTTCATTGACACATAACTACATATTTAAGGATACAATGTGATATTTTGATACATGTGTGCATTGAGTAATGATCAAATCAGGGTAATTATCACATCTATCACCTCAAACGCTTGTCATTTCTTTATGGTAAGAATATTCAAATTTCTCAGCATTGTAGTATATTTTAACATCAGATAGTGTGTTACCTCCAGTTTTTTTCTTTAAGCTCAGGATTGCTTTGGCTATTTGGAGCCTTTTGGTTGCACAAAGATTTGAAATTTTATTTCAATTTTTATAGAGAATGTCATTAGTATTTTTTATAGAGATTGCATTGTATTTGTAGATCACTTTGGGTATTATGGATATTGATATGGTTTGGCTGTATTTCCACTCAATTTCATCTTGAATTGTAGTTCCCATAATCGCCAGATGTCTGGGAGGGATCGGTGGGAGGTAATTTAATCATGGGGGCAGTTACCGTCATGCTATTCTCATGATAGTGTGCGAGTTCTCAAGAGATCTGATGGTTTTACAAGGGGCTTTCCCCTCTTTTGCTCAGCACTTCTCTGCTGCCACCATGTGAAGAAGGACGTGTTTAATTCCCCTTCTGCCATGATTGTAAGTTTCCTGAGGCCTCTCCAACGATGTGGAACTGTGAGTCAATTAAACCTCTTTCCTTTATAAATTATTCTGTCTCAAGCAGTGCTTGATAGCAGTGTGAGAAGACACTAATACAGATAGTTTAACAATATTAATTCTTCCAACCCACGATGACAGAGTATCTTTCCATTTATTAGTGTCCTCTTCAATTTTCTTTCATAATTATTTTGTAGTTTTCATTACAGAAATCTTTCATGTTTTTGTTTAAATTTATTTCTAGATTTTTTTGTAGTTATTGTAAATGGGCTTGCTTTTGTCATATCTTTTTCAGATAGTTTGCTGTTGCACATAGAAATGTTACTAATTTTTTTGTTGATTTTGTGTACTCAATCTTTACTGAATTTATTAGTTCTAACAGTTTTTCAGTGGGGTCTGTAGAGTTTTCTCTATGTAAGATCATATCATCTGTACAAAGAGACAAATTGTCTTCCTCCTTTCCAATTTGGATGTGATTTATTTCTTTTTGCTGCCTAATTGCTCTGGCTAGGACTTCTAGCACTATGTTGAACAGAAACAGTAAAGATAGGCATCTTTGTCTTAGTCCAGATTTTAGAGGAAAAACTTTCAGCTTTTCCCTATTTAGTATGATGTTTGTAGGTTTCTTATATATGGCTCTTATTGTGTTGTGATATGTTTCTTCTATACTAATTGTTCAGGGTTTTTACTATAAAGTGATTGTGAATTTTATTGAATGCTTTTCCCATGGCTAATGAGATAATCATTTAAGTTTTGTCTTTCATTCTGTTAACATGATATATAACATTTACTGAATTGCCTATGTGAAATCATCCTTGCATCCCTGGGATAAATCTCACTTGATGATGGTGAATGACCTTTTTGATGTGCTGTTGGATTTGGTTTGCTAGTATTTTCTTGAGAGTTTCTGCATCTATGTTCATCAGGAATGGTGGTTTATAGTGTTGGTTGTTTTTGTTGTTGTGTCTTTGTCTGTTTTTGGTATCAGGGTAGTGCTGTTCTCATAGGATGAGTTAGCAAGAACTCTATCCTCTTCAAGTTTTAGGAATAGTTTGAGAAACATTGGTATTAGCTCTTTTTTACATGTTTGGTAGAATTCAGCAGTGAAGCCTACTTCTGAGCTTTTCTTTGATGTGCAACTGTTGTAGGATCCTGTAATTTCTTCATTTTAATTCTTTTATCTCTTTCTCTTCTGACTGTATTTCCAAATAGACTGTCTCCAAGCTTACTAATTCTTTCTTCTGTTTGATCAATTCTGCTGCTGATGCTCTCCACTGTGTCTTTTATTTCCTTCATTATATTTTTCAGCTTCAGGATTTCTGTTTGATTTTTTAAAAATTTCAATCTCTCTATAAAATTTCTCTGATAAATTTCTCAATTGTTTCTCTATATTTTTTGAAGTTTGAGGAGCATCCTTAAAGCAGCTATTTTTGAATTCTTTATGTGAGAGATTACACATCCTTAACACTTTAAGGTCAGTGTCTGGTGTCTTATTTTCTCTGTTTGATAAGGTAACATTTCCCTGAATATTACTGATGATAATGGACATGTGACAATGTCTGCACTTTGAAAGACTGGATATTTGTTCCAGTCTTCACACTCTGGCTTTATTGTGCCTATCATTTTTCAGAGGGTCTTCCAGAGATCTAAAAAGACTAATTGTGTTCCCTGAGCCTGTGATCACTGAACTTGTCTTAGCACTAGAGGACCCTCTCAGTCCAGGTTTGCTGTGAATCTCACAATGGCTCCAAGGCTGGCATGGCTCTCTGTACTAGAAGGACATGGAGAAGACTTAAGGAGGATCCCTAGGCTGTTGATGAAAGCTGAACAGGAACCTGAGACTAAAATATTTTCTAATGGCCCACACAGGTGTGCTTCCCAGAAAGTCTCTGCACAAGTGGACTAGGCCCTCTCAGGACCTGCTGTGTGACAGCAGCTGATGAACCTGTCTCACTGGCCCACGTGAGTGTGCAATTCCCAGCAGGTCTTTGCATAGACAGTACAGTTCCCCAAAAGAAGTAAGCGGAGCTGGAACTGAGACTGGTGTACCTCAACATCTGTTGTGAAATGGAGGTTAGCAAACTCATCATGGAGGCTTAAAGTCCCAGGCTGAGAGAATATGGGCAAGTCTCCTTCTGCATCCTTGTACAAGTAGTTCTCATATGGAACTTCAGTTGAGGGAGGCTGGTGCCAAGCCAAAGAGCAACTTTCAGGTTCATTGTGAGCAACTTTCACTGTCATTGAGCAGACAAGTCTCTTCACTGAGGCAGTAGTCTGTGTGGTTCCTCTTGGATGTCTGGGAAAGGTTTTGGCACAGGTTTAAGGTCAAACAAGGATCTAGCCAAGCCCTTTGGGAAATGAGGTTATTCCTAGGCTTGAACCTGGGAGCATAATCAGCGGATCAGCTACATGGGTGCTGGACTATACTCTCAAAATAATCCTCCTGAGTCTTGGGCTCCACTGGGGCTCTCTAGCCTCCTACCTGAATCCTGAGACTCCTGCAGATAGACTTTTGTCTGTGGATCGGTGCAGGATTCTTGTTGTGGACAGAGATAGGAGGGTTACTTTTTTGTTTGTTTGTTTGTCTTTGAGATGGAGTCTCGTTCTGTCACCAGGCTGGAGTGCAGTGGCACAATCTCAGCTCACTGCAATCTCTGCCTCCAGGTTTGAGCAATTCCCCTGCCTCAGCCTCCCGAGTAGCTGGAACCACAGGCACGTACCACCACACCTGGCTAATTTTTTTTGTATTTTAGTAGTGATGGGGTTTCACCATATTGGCTAGGATGGTCTCAACCTTGTGATCTGCCTGCCTCAGCCTCCCAAAGTATTGGGATTATAGGCATGAGCCACTGTGCCCAACATCTCACTGACATTACTCTTGTTTCTGTGAATCTAGATTGCTAGCTTGATAACATTGAGTTTTATATGTGTGATTACTGCTTGCAAATCTGAAATTGCAGAATTTTCCCCAAACTATGTTTATGTAAATAGCTAAATGCAACTTTAAATAGTACTGCAACATGAATGTCTATCCCCAAAGGGACCAAATAATAAGCAATGCTAATACTAAATAACTAAAATTTTTGCCTTCTGTATATGTACCACATAGGCATTTTTTCAATATAACTTTGATAGTCTGTTTGAATATGAACTGTGTCTCAATGCTATGTCCTCAAGAGACCTGTGGGAGTCTTTGCACTCTGCAGTCACAGCTGCTTCTCAACCTCCTGACATTGGTTAGCAGATATGTGACATAAAACACAATTGTTAAAATAATATAAGTGATCAAAAATTGCATTAAAAAAGTCAGTCATCATAACAAGATATTATTTTTTAAAAATATTAGTAGTTAATAAATATTTGCAGCAAAGAAAAGATTAGTGGAAAATTTTAATGAGGCTGTGGGATACTGATTTGGAGCTGTATTGTAATAGTCCTTTCTATGTGAACAAAGTGTGCAAATAAAAATATATTAGCGAGTTCTGTTCCAAGACAGCTGAATAGGAACAGCACCGGTCTGCAGCTCCCAGCATGATCAATGCAGAAGACGGGTGATTTCTGCATTTCCAACTGAGGTACCTGGTTCATCTCACTGGGACTGGTTGGACAGTGGGTGCAGCCCATGGAGGGCCAGCCAAAGCAGGGCGGGGCATCACCTCACCCAGGAAGTGCAATTGGTCAGGGGATTTCCCTTTCCTAGCCAAGGGAAGCTGTGACAGACTGTATCTGGAAAAACAGTACACTGCCACCCAAATACTGTGCTTTTCCCAAGGTCTTAGCAACCAGCAGAAAAGGAGATTCTCTCCCATGCATGGCACAGGGGGTCCCACACCCATGGAGCCTTGCTCACTGCTAGCATAGCGGTATGAGATCCAACTGCAAGGCTGCAGCCTGGCAGGGGGAGGGGCATCCACCATTGCTGAGGCTTGAGTAGGTAAACAAAGTGGCCAGGAAGCAAGGCCTACTCCTTCTATAGACTCCATCTCTGTGGGCAGGGCCTAGCTGAAGAAAAGGCAGCAGACAACTTCTGCAGACTTAAATGTCCCTGGTCTGACAGCTCTGAAGAGAGCAGTGAGTTCTCCCAGCACAGCGTTTGAGCTCTGAGAATGAACAGACTGCCTCCTCAAGTGGGTCCCTGACCCCTGTGTAGCCTAACTGGGAGACACCTCCCAGTAGGGGCTGACAGACACCTCATACAGGCAGGTGCCTGCCCCTCTGGGATAAAGTTTCCAGAGGAAGGATCAGGAAGCAATATTTGCTGTTCTGCAATATTTGCTGTTCTGCAGTCTCTGCTGGTGATACCCAGGCAAACAGGGTCTTAAAACTCCAACAGACCTAAAGCTGAGGGACCTGACTGTTAGAAGGAAAACTAGCAAACAGAAAGGAATAGCATCAACATCAACAAAAAGGACATCTACACCAAAAGCCCATCTGTAGGTCACCAACATCAAAGACCAAAGGTAGGTAAAACCACAAAGATGGGGAAAAACCAGAGCAGAAAAGCTGAAAATTCTATAAATCAGAGCACCTCTTCTCCTCCAGAGGATCGCAGCTCCTCACTAGCAACAGAAAAAAGTTTGACGGAGAATCACTTTGACGACTTGACAGAAGTAGGCTTCAGAAGGTCAATAATAACAAACTTCTCCGAGCAAAAGGAGGATGTTTGAACCCATCACAAGGGAGCTAAAAACCTTGACAAAGGTTAGACGAATGGCTAACTAGAATAAACAGTGTAGAGAATACCTTAAATGATGTGATGGAGCTGAAAACCACGGCAGGAGAACTTCATGATGCATGCACAAGCTTCAGTAGCCGACTTGATCAAGTGGAAGAAAGGGTATCAGTGATTGAAGATCAATTAATGAAATAAAATGAGAAGAGAAGTTTAGAGAAAAAAGAGTAAAAAGAAACAAACAAAGCCTCCAAAAAATATGGGACTATGTGAAAAGACCAAATCTACGTTTGATTGGTGTACCTGAAAGTGACGGAGAGAATGGAACCAAGCTGGAAAACATTCTTCAGGATAATATCCAGGAGAACTTCCCCAACCTAGCAAGGCAGGCCAACATTCAAATTCAGGAAATACAGAGAACACCACAAATATACTCCTCAAGAAGAGCAACCCCAAGACACATAATTGTCAGATTCATCAGGGTTGAAATGAAGGAAAAAATGTTAAGGGCATCCAGTGAGAAAGGTCAGGTAACCCACAAAGGGAAGCCCATCAGGCTAACAGTGGATCTCTCGGCAGAAACTCTACAAGCCAGAAGAGAGTGGGGGCCAATATTCAACATTCTTAAAGAATTTTCAACCCAGAATTTCATATCCAGCCAAACTAAGTTTCATAAAAGAAGAAGAAATAAAATCCCTTACAGACAAGCAAATGCTGAGAGATTTTGTCACCGCCAGGCCTGCCCTACAAGAGCTCCTGAAGGAAGCACTAAACATAGAAAGGAACAACCAGTACCAGCCACTGCAAAAACATGTCAAATTATAAAGACCATCAATGATATGTGGAAATTGCATCAATTAATGGGCAAAATAACCAGCTAACGTCATAATGACAGTATCAAATTCACACATAGCAATATTAACCTTAAATGTAAATAGGCCAATGCCCCAATTAAAAGAGACAGACTGGCAAATTAGATAAAGAATCAAGACCCATCAGTGTGAGGCCTTCGGGAGACCCATCTCATGAGCGGAGACACACATGGGCTCAAAATAAAGGGATGGAGGAAGATCTACCAAGCAAATGGAAAGAAAAACAAACAAACAAACAAAAAGCAGGGGTTGCAATCCTAGTCTCTGATAAAAGACTTTAAACCAACAAAGATCAAAAGATACCATTACATAATGGTAAAGAAGCCATTACATAATAGTAAAGGGATCAACTCAACAAGAAGAGCTAACTATCCTAAATATACAAGCACCCAATACAGGAGCACCCAGATTCATAAAGCAAGTCCTTAGAGACCTACAAAGACACTTAGACTCCCACATAATAATAATGGGAGACTTTAACACCCCACTGTCGATACTAGACAGATCAACCAGACAGAAGGTTAACAAGGATATTCAGGACATGAACTCACCTCTGCACCAAGCAGACCTAATAGACATCTACAGAACTCTACCCCAAATCAACAGAATATACATACCTCTCAGCACCACATTGCACTTATTCTAAAATTGACCACATAATTGGAAGCACTCCTCAACAAATGTAAAAGAACAGAAATCACAACAAACTGTCTTTCAGACCACAGTGCAATCAAATTAGAACTCAGGATTAAGAAACTCACTCAAAATCGCACAACTACATGGAGATTGAACAACCTGCTCCTGAATTGTCCCTGTTTGCAGATGACATGATTGTATATTTAGAAAACCCCATCGTCTCAGCCCCAAATCTCCTTAAGCTGATAAGCAACTTCAGCAAAGTCTCAGGATACAAAATCATTTTGCAAAAATCACAAGCATTCCTATACACCAATAACAGACAAACAGAGCCAAATCATGAGTAAACTTCCATTCACAATAGTTATAAAGATAATAAAATACCTAGGAATCCAACTTACAAGGGATGTGAAGGACCTCTTCAAGGAGAACTACAAACCACTGCTCAATGAAATAAAAGAGGACACAAACAAATAGAAGAACATTCCATGCTCATGGATAGGAAGAATCAATATTGTGAAAATGACCATACTGCCCAAGGTAATTTATGGATTCAATGCCATCCCCATCAAGGTACCAATGACTTTCTTTACAGAATTGGAAAAAACTACTTTAAAGTTCAGGAACCAAAAAAGAGCCTGCATTGCCAAGACAATCCTAAACAAAAAGAACAAAGCTGGAGGGATCACACTACCTGACTTCAAACTATACTACAAGGCTACAGTAACCAAAACAGCATGGTACTGGTACCAAAACAGAGATATAGACCAGTGAAACAGAACAGAGGCCTCAGAAATAACAACACACATCTACAACCTCTGATCTTTGACAAATCTGACAAAAATAAGAAATGGGGAAAGGAGTCCCTATTTAATAAATGGTGCTTGGAAAACTGGCTAGCTGTATGATGAAACCTGAACTGGGTCCCTTCCTCACACCTTATACAAAAATTAATTCAAGATGGAATAAAGACTTAAATGTTAGACCTAAAACCATAAAAACCCTAGAGGAAAACCTAGAGAGTACCATTCGGGACATAGGCATGGGCAAGGACTTCATGACTAAAACACTAAAAGCAATGGCAACAAAAGCCAAAATAGACAAATGGGATCTAATTAAACTAAAAAGCCTCTGCACAGCAAAAGAAACTACCATCAGAGTGAACAGGCAACCTACAGAATGGGAGAAAATTTTTACAATCTACTCATCTGACAAAGGGCTAATATCCAGAATCTACAAAGAAACAAATTACAAGAAAAAAATCAAACAACCCCATCAAAAAGTGGGCAAAGGATATGAACAGACACTTTTCAAAAGAAGACACTCATACAGCCAACAGACACATGAAAAAATGCTTATCATCACTAGTCATCAGAGAAATGCAAATCAAAACCACAATGAGATACCATCTCATGCCAGTTAGAATGACAATCATTAAAAAGGAAACAACAGATGCTGGAGAGGATGTGGAGAAATAGGAACACTTTTACACCGTTGGTCAGAGTGTAAATTAGTTCAACCATTTGGGATAACAGTGTGGCGATTCCTCAAGGATCTAGAACTAGAAATAACATTTGACCCAGCAATTCCATTACTGCGTATATACCTAAAGTATTATAAATCATGCTACTATAAAGACGTATGTACACATATGTTAACTGCAGCACTATTCACAATAGCAAAAACTTGGAACCAACCCAAATGTCCATCAATAATAGACTGGATTAAGAAAATGTGGCACATATACACCATGGAATACTATGTAACCATAAAATAGGATGAGTTCATGTCCTTTGCAGGGACATGGATGAAGCTAGAAACCATCATTCTGAGCAAACTATCACAAGGACAGAAAATCAAACACTGCATGTTCTCACTCATAGGTGGGAGATGAACAACTTGGACACAGGGCAGGGAACATCACACACTGGGGCCTGCCAGGGGGTGGGGGTATGGGGGAGGGATAGCATTAGGAGAAATACCTAATGTAAATGACAAGCTGATGGATGCAGGAAACCAACATGGCACATGTTTACCTATGTGACAAACCTGCACATTGTGCACATGTACCCTAGACCTTGAAGTATAATAATAAAAGAAAATATTAGCTACTTTGACATTGGACACCTAAATCTCATATCTGTTATCTCGCCCTTTGAAATATGGGTAATTAATGTATGTCTCTCTTTATTGGTGATTCAATACATCTAATTTGCTTATTTCCATATTTATTAAGTTTAATATTTAGAATGTAAAATGCTGTGTCTTTCACAGTTATAATATTGCTTGCCAAAACAAAATGCCTGATTTACAAAGTATTATTCATTTCAGTTCCCATTCAATTTTTGTAGGGCATATGAAGCTATAAGCCACAATTTCAATTGGAGCATTCTAACATTCCCTTAGTAGACATAATTTTTAGTAAAACTATATTCTGTTTCATAATGAGTCCATAGTACTGAAATGTTTCCATACCCTGCTAGAAATAAAATATTCCTTGGTATCTAGAACTAATCTATAATACTTTCCAACTAATTGGCTCACTACAGAAAATTAGATGGAATATTTCTTACAAAAACCAATCTATTAAAATGTAATTTTGGTTGAGCCCATCATTAAAATGCCCAAGCCTGACAATGACACAACCACAATTTCAATTGGAGCAATCAACATTCCCTTAGTAGACATAATTTTTAGTAGCATTTTTCCTCTTTCTAAAAGAATGATACTAGCATGATGGTAACAGAATTCTGACTATGCTATCATTGTGAAGTTAGATGTAAGTAATCCATCAGATATCTTTTATAGCTAATTGGAAAAGAAGTGGAATTTGGAATTAAGATTCTCACTCTACTGGGAACTTCCAGACAACCAAAGTGCTAGATAGAATTAAATCATAGAGTTTAAATGAACTTAAGAGGTCATCTATTTAGTCAAATCTCTTTCATCTGAGAATAGACTTAAATCATCCTTCCTTAATTACTATCTGAACCCTTTTAAACACATCCTCAATTAACTTGGCAACTGTCTTAATCCATTTTCTGTTGCTATGACAGAAAACCACAAACTGGATAACTTTAAAGAAAATAAATTTATTTCTCACAGTTCTGGAGGCTGGGAAGTCCCAGAGCATGGCACCACCACTTTATGAGGATCTTTGTGCTGTGTCATCCCATAACAGAGGGTGAGAGGACAAAAGAGCAAGAGAGCAAAAGGATAGAACTTGCAGCTTCAACTTCTTTAAAAGACAACCCATTCAGGGGGGAGGGCACTACCCTCAAGACCTAAACATCTCCTATAAGGCTCCACCTCCAAACACTGTTGCATTGGGGATTAAGTTTGCAACACACAAACTTGGAGGAATACATTCAAACCATAGAAAACACAAAGGACTCTCCAACACTCTTCATTGTTGGTGAAATCATCCTTACATCTGAATGAATACCTCCAGTGGCAGATAAAAATTTTTGTTTTGTCATCAGTTTATATGAAGAAGGACATATTTGAAACTTTTTCATGAGTAATTAAAAAGCTGTCAAATCAAGATTGTTCTGTTCTAAATTGGAGAAAATTTGTTTAACTGCTTTTTCTTCTCCAGATTTTCTTACAGAAAAATTACAGAGCGATTATAGTTATTTTAATGATTTTGCATTAAAATTTTATGCAGTCTATAGCCCACCTATTTTTTTGAAGCCCAAATTGGACAAAAGGATCTTAAAAATGTGTTTGAGTAAAGTTGACTACAGTAGAATTCCTTGTCACTCCTGCCGCGACTTGGGGTGGGGGGATTGTGTGTGTGAATTTTAAAATTCTGCAACCCTGTATATCTATGGACTTTTCCTATTGTTTACAACTAATTTCTAAAGTTGTTCTTCTCACCCCATTAACTTACCATTTTAGCTTGGAAATTTGTTTAATAAAAATGAATTTGTATATATGAAGCATTAAAAACAATTTACTGGGAGAACTGAACTTACCCTGGGATCAAAAATGGCATCATTGATAGAATGCATGTGACCATAAAGTGACTGTTCACATATACCCTAGGAAGACAAAGCAGAAATAAAGTCAAATAAATTTCATTTGGAATGTAAAAAGGAATTCAAAAATGCTTTTAAGTTTTAAAGTAATTTTAGCCCCTCTCCCCAGAATTAATACATTCTCACCATAGAAAATATTAGCTTTTGCTATCAACTACTATTCAGAATCATACAGAACTAGAGTGGGGAGCACACTATAGTACTGGTATCTACACTGAAATTCTACTGTTGTTGCTTTTACTCCATTGAGCTGGTAGTAAACTCTCACTAAGTGGCTTTATTTCTCAATTAGCATAGCTTTCAAGCCCTGAGGCCAAGGACTATTAATAAATCCCTTATTAGAAAGCTGTTGTTTTCAGCACAGCATATCTACTGCTGCTGGGGGTAGACGGTGGGGGCTCTCTTTTTCTTTTTAAATTATAGAATCACATTTTAGCTCCTGAATTTTCACAGTTCAGCATTAACATCATTACATGTACAAAAATTTATAAAATATGTACAGTGGCATTTTTAAATATACAATAAGCATTTGTTTTGTGAAAAACAAACATCACATCTATTCATTCAATTTAACTTATCCAAATAATAGCTAAAATTAAAATTAATTACAAAAACATCCAAGCTTCAGTTTAAATGTTTCCATGAAAGATGGACCTATAACACATTATAATAGGGATCTAAGTATCTAAATGTGGGGCCTTTCATTTTGAACACCAATGTTCAAAGGGCGTTCTTTACTCTTGTAGGGAAATAACCCAAATTCTGTAGGAGAACAAGGGAAAGTCATAGGTGGATTATTGCTTGGAGAGTCTTGCTATGTGCTTGGAAATTCAGATTTCATTCAACGATTTGTTCATTCAACAAATATTTTTGAGCAATTAATATTTGTCAGCACAATTCTAGGTGCTTAGGATATGTCAACAAATAGACAAAGAACCTTATTCTCACAGACCTTATATTCTAGTCGGGGAGATGGGCATTTTGTTATAAAGGCATAAAATGTACTAGAAGATAGTAAGTCTGAAAAGAAAATGTCAGGCAAGGTTAGTAACAGTAGGAACTTTGGGATTTGGGAACTAAGGGAAATCACATTATCAAGTAGAGTTATCCAGTTTGACCTCACTCAGAAGATGAGGTTTGAATAAAGAATGAAAGTATAGTAAGGGAGGCCGGGCGCGGTGGCTCACGCCTGTAATCCCAGCACTTTGGGAGGCCGAGGCGGGCGGATCACAAGGTCAGGAGATCGAGACCACAGTGAAACCCCGTCTCTACTAAAAATACAAAAAATTAGCCGGGCGCGGTGGTGGGCGCCTGTAGTCCCAGCTACTCAGGAGGCTGAGGCAGGAGAATGGCGTGAACCCGGGAGGCGGAGCTTGCAGTGAGCCGAGATCGCGCCACTGCACTCCAGCCTGGGCGACAGCGCGAGACTCCGTCTCAACAAAAAAAAAAAAAAAAAAAAAAAAAGAAAGTATAGTAAGGGAGTTAGCCAAGCAGACCTCTGGAGGAAAAGTGTTCCAGGTAGAAAGAAAAACTAGAGCAAACATCCCCAAGTAGATGTTTGCCTCACACATTTCTGGAACAACAAGGAAGCCAGTGTGGCTGGAGAGAAGTCAGTCAGAAGAGTAGATTCACTGAAAAGTCTTTGCTCTCATTCACTACCTTGTATTTACTTAACCTTAAATCTTTGAAGGCTGGGAGAGATTACAGAAAAGACTGCAAAATGAGCTATAAAAGATAGATCATCATGATGCCCCTCACTGTTATTGGCCATTCATGGAGTATTTCTGAACCAAGCAAAGTTGGAAAGACTTTATCACTAAGCTCTACTTTGTCCTCATTATTGCCATTATACTTAGCAAGTTAACTTCCAAATATCAATTTAAAGAATCAATTCATGCTACGAATCTTTGTTCACAGAGTGTAAAATTTCCCCACATAAATTTAAATTTCACAAAAATAAATTGGAACACTTTGATACTCTCTCAGTATTCCAACCACCCTTGTTATTATGGTTTAGTATCTTGATGCTGTTATAACTTTAAACCAGTTATGCTAAGAACTTCAAATCATCCCAATTCCCAAAATAGAAATAAATTACTCACAAAGCCAAAAAGGCAAAGCACAAGATGTCATCGTTTTTTATATTATCTTAGTAACATTTTGGTTAATTTTGAGAGCTAATATACAGTGATGTAATATTAATACTTGTATACTGAGTGCTAATATTTTTCAAAGATATAAATTAGCAAAATTGTCTTAAAATATTTTTTGTATTAATAAAAGTTTTGCATTTGGTCCTTTTCTAACTTGAGAATCTCTAAACTATTTGATTAATTGGTAAGAAAAAATGTAGTAGGTTTTTTTTTTTTCAAATTCTGAATGCCAAGTTTTAATTCAAAGTAGAATCTCTATGGCACTCTTGAAAAGCCCTGGAAATATGGGGTTATAAAGAAAATGCTGACGGACCACATTTGTGCTACTGTAACAAAACCTGACTCGAAGATAAATGTTTCATGAATTAAAAAATCTTAAAAAAGCTTAAAAAAGCTTTTCTACACAGCTTTGTTCCCAAGATAAAAACGAATCTCCTCTTTTTGTGGTACAGGGAATAGGAGGGTTACTAATATTCTAGTCTGCAAACAGCTTTAATCAAAAGCAATACTCAAACTGGGACATTAAAATTTGGAATCTCTTCTTTGATGAATTCTTGTCAGAAATGTTTTCTTTCAAAAAGAGAAAAAATAAAAAAGAAAGGAATTTACCAAAAAAAAAAAAAAAAAAAAAATCATGTGACCCAATATGCATTGCTCCAGCATCTGATGCTCTCAGACAGAGAAGCTGTGTGTAGTAATGATTTCTATCACTGGCCCTCGGGGTAGAAATGGCTGACTTAATTATTGGATCTGCCACCTAATAGCTGTGTGACCTTAAACAAATTGCTTCACTGTACTGGGCTTCAGTTGCCTGATATGTACAATAAGATAATGGCATTTAACCTATAGCTTCGTTAGGAGAATTAACTGAGATGATAATGCACAGGAAATGTTGGTATGTTGCCTAGCACAGAGTAAGGGCTTGAAAAATATTGGCTCTTAATATTTGTCATATACTATTGAAATGCTGAATATTTTCCAGTTGACATCTCTGCCCTTACTTCTCCACTGCGCTCCAACTTTGAATGTCTATTTGCCTTCTTAAAGTGCTCTTGGGGACATGGGCGCTGTTTTTTCTGTTGCCCTCAGATTCATTCGCCACATGGCTCTGCCCTGCCCTATGCCAGGCTCTCTACTAACTACATTGCCTAGGTTCTTAGGACCTCTGGGTCTGGTTGGGTTCCGCCAGACAGAAGCACCTGTAGGATATGGACGAGCAGAAAGAGAGAGAGAATGGATAAACTGCCACTTCTGCTACCTCCTGTTCAGCTGTGATTATGTCAGTGGCCCTATTCTCTACCAAATTCCACAGCTCCTGTATCCTTTCTCATGGCCACTTGCACACTGCATCCAATAATGCTTTCCTTCCCCTCCCCTTTCAGACCTAGTGGTAGTGGGCAGTGATGATTTCCAATTGTTGGGAGTCCCTGGCTGCTGTGCTAGCTCCCTTAATGGCACCCATACCTCTGTAAACATTAAACTTGAGCTTACTCTGTGAGTCCCCTCTTTCTTGCTGGTGACCTGTCTGATGCAGCATGTCAGACATAATAAGCAAAAGAAGACTTGTTGATTTACGACTTCCCAACTGTCTATTTTGATCCTCATGAAATCTTTATACATATAAATGGCATCACCAGCTGCTTAAACAAACAAAGGCA
Source organism: Papio anubis (assembly GCF_008728515.1). Taxonomy (NCBI): domain Eukaryota; kingdom Metazoa; phylum Chordata; class Mammalia; order Primates; family Cercopithecidae; genus Papio; species Papio anubis. Next base: position 97,895,857 of record NC_044985.1, on the reverse strand, counting down.
ACCAAAAACCTGGGAATCAGAATACCTCTCTTTCTTTCCCCACTCCGGCTCCAACCCTTATCTACTACAAGTCTTTCTACAAAATATAGCCCTACTCTGCTCAGCTTCATCCCTTGCCACTATCACCACTCTGGGGGCGGGCTATCATCCTACAGACCCTGACTGTGGCAGGAGCCTCCCTCTCCCATACCACCCCACTCCCAGTCATCCCTTTCACCGCCACTAGAGCAACCAACAAAAGCTGAATCAGACCATGTCATGCTCCTGCATACAGCCAACCAAGAAATCATCATTGCACTAAAAAAATTACAAACTCTTTGCCTATGTCCTAATGCCCTATATTGTTTGGCTCTTGTCTCTGTATCTGACCTCATCCTTCACCACTCTTCCTTCTCTTTCACTGTGTTCCTCAAATAGTTTCATATTTCTTCATGGTCAGGGCTTTCTAAGCAGAGTTCTGGCACCTGAGTTAAAGAATGACTGAGTAGCAACCCTAAAGATACAGACCCTTGGAGAGATACAGGGACATCTCACCCTGAGACATTCCTTCACATCCAAGGGTTGCAAGCCCAGATGCTTTCCTTCATTTTAGGAAGATTTGTTTAGATTTCAGAGCAAAGGTTTCTTTACTGTTCTCTCTCTCTCTCTCTCTGTTTCCCTCTCTCCCTCCAACCCCCACTCCCCAGAGGGAAGAAGGAAAATTGAATTTCGTGGTTTGGGGTTTCCTTTCTAGTGGTCCATAACCCCTTTCCTCCTGGACCCACAAAGTATACCCGGTTCTCACTCAGCCCTGCTGCCCCCCACATAAGGAATTGAGGAATAGAAAATAAATAGTCTTCTCTGTGAGTAAATGGTTTGATATCTGATCCAGAAACCTCCTTTGTACTGTCAGGATAACTAAGTACAGATAGATATAAGAACATATAGCTGTAACACTGGCCCTCCTGTTTGCTAACGGCCCGGAATGCTCCCGCCTTTGTGCTTTCTGTTTCCTCTCTTGCAGATGTTCTCATCTAGATATACACATGTCCTTATCCTTCCCATGCTGCTTTCAATTCAAACACAACCTTTTTCATGCTGTCTGAGATCTAATTTCCTGACCTCTCTCTTACAACCAGTCATTAGAGGCGCAGAAACTGTTTCATGAAGCGCTTTTATTTTTCCTTTTGGGCACACAGCCAGACTAGAGGTCAGGTGTGGCCATGTGACCGAGTTCTGCTCAGTGAAATGTAGCTGCTACAGGTAGTTAGGCAGGAGCTGGGCAGGAGAAGCCTCTCCCATCACCCACTAGAAATGTTGGGTGATGGTTCCGTGATATTGCCTCTCTAAAAATGATATTTAACCTATTAGCCAGAGAGAGAGAGACAATCTCCTGATGGTCCACACTTGTTAACATTAAAGTGTTCATTGAATGCAGGCCCCAGGGAGAAGTAGCTTCTTGGGCATGTGTGTTAAGAGACAAAACAGTGAAGTATGACATTCTGGGGGCACACACCACTGGAGAAAGGAAAAAGCCTCAGACAGGCATGCACATACCTCCCTAAACACACTGCATGCCTGTGCTCAATTCCAAAGGGTAAAGAAAGCACTGCGCATGCGGGAAGCCCACCCTACGAGAAGAATCATGGGAAAGAGGTAAGCCTATAAAGTCCTAGCATCAAGGTTAAAGTCCTCCCTTTTTTGCTCTCTTTTCTTCCTTGATCTTTCAGGAACCCGCTTGGGTCTCTTCCAAACGAATTTTCCTTTCTTTCCTGTTCTAAAGCCTTTTAAAATAAACTCCTATTCCTGCTCTGGAACTTGCCTCAGTCTCTTTTTCTGCTTTATGCCCCTCAGTCGAATCCTTTCTTCTGAGGAGGCAAAGGCTGAAGTTGATCCAGACACCTACGGATTCGCCGTTGGTACCGTAGGGTAACTTGGATCTCTTCCATTGCTAACACAGGCAGTTGTGAAGTAAGTCCAACACAGGCCTGGCCCTTAAAAAATATCCCCCATAATCTGCCAAACTCCTTATTTTCCCTTCTTTGCCGGCTGTATGCAGAAGGGCTCTAGATGATGAGGCAGCATAAACTTGAAGGAACCTGGGTTTCTCAACCACCACAAGGAGAAAAGCCGCCATTCAGGACCTTGCAATTGGGTAGTCCATGAATGAGAACTGAGCTTCCACTGTGTCACATCCTTGATATTTCAGGGTTCAACTATATTCCCAGATGCCAATACTTGACAAATGGGTCACCCCATTTTGTTTCCTTCATATCAGTCCTTGTTAACAAAATTATTTCATGAATTTCTCTCCCTGTTTATTGTCGTCTCCTGCCTCTAGAATTACGCTCCACAAGAGAAACTCATCTCCTTCATCTTATCATCCCCAAGGCCTAAGACAGCTCTGGTAAGATACGATAAACTTATTGAATGAAAAAGTAAGCATAATTACATGGAGATTATAAATGAAATTGCAAAAAAGAAAAAAAAAAAAAAAACCTCACCCTCACTAGATATGCTTTATTATTGGACAAATAGCTTAGTCTTCTCAATATTTATTTTTATCCTGATCAGTCATGACACGAAATGCGTGCACTGTCTTATTCCCCAACACCTTTGCTTCAATGTAGTTCTAACCCAGGAGCGTATTCACCCATTGACTTTTCCATTGCCTATTAACATTTTAAACAGCTACAGGGAAATGGTGATTCCTGGTGGAGAATGCAGCTTTACATTCATTAACTGTTTATTACATACCTAAAGCATTATGCTAAGTGTTTGACAGTTGTTACCATATTTAATCCTCAAAGCAATGCTAGGAGATAGGTGCTATTGTAATTCACATTCTAGAGATGAAAACAGTGGCATTTAATCCACAAATAAAAAGTGCCAGAGCCGTGACACTAACCCAGTTTTGTCTGATTCCAAAGTCCCTTAGCCCTTTATGTGCAAGAAGATGGAGTGAGTGAGGCCATTTGCCAAATCTTTCCAATATTCCTCCTTTCTGGGTAGATGTGCACTTCCTAACCCTCCATGGGCTTATGAGAGACCATACAATGAGCTCTGGTTTAAGAGTGGTAAGTGGAAATGACGTGGAATACTCCTCTGGGGTTCTCCCCAACTCCACATTTTCAGCAGTTAACAATAGGTGCAAATGCCCTCCAGGAGTCCCTTTTCCCCCTGGCAGAAACAAACAACATTCAAAGTCATGGCTGAGAGATCTGCCTGGATCCCTGGGAAGATGAGCAGGAATCCCCTCACACCTACCTTCCAACCCATGAAGGACACAGAACTGAAGCAAGATATACATGTTGTGAGATTTGGAGGTTGTTTGTTACCGTAACACAAGCTAGCCTAGCCTGACTGACCATGAACCCTATGTATAAAGATTACTCTTGTTCCCTCAAAATAGTAAAAGTCTTTTAAGTGTCAATAGTGTCATGTGAAAATTTGAAAAAAAATTAAATAATACTTATCAAAAGTCATATTTAAGACCAAAAAACCTTTAAAAACTCTTAAAAATTAGACCAAAATTAAATCATAAAATAAGTAGCTAAGCACATCATCACTAAAATCATTAAAGTGCTAATGCTTACAAATGTCCTTTCTCATTGTAATGACTTACTTAATCAATGAATTTCATATGCTTTTGAAAACAATTTAAGACAAAAATATGAAGTGAGTCCACTTGACGCATTTTTTGTTTCTCCAAGGCTAGATTTTAAAATGCCTTTCTACCATAAAGACACATGCACACATATGTTCACTGCAGCACTATTAATAATAGCAATGACATGAAATCAGTCTAAATTCCCATCAATGGTAGACTGGATGAAGAATAAAACTGCTACATATACACCATTAATACTATTCAGGCATAAAAAACAATGAGATCATGTCCTTTGCAGGCCCATGGATAGAGTTGGAGGTTATTATCTTACGTGAACTAACATAGCAACAAGGAACAGAAAACGAAATACCACATGTTTTGGTATTTAAGTGGGAGCTAAACTTTGAGTACACATAGACCCAAAGAAGGGAACACGAGACATTCGGGGCCCACATGAGGGTGGAAGGTGGGAGAAGGATGAGTATTGAAAAACCACTTATCAGGTACTATGTTTATTACATGGGTCTTGAAATAATCTGTACACCAAATCTCCATGACATGCAATTTACCTATATAATAAACCTGCACATGTACTCCTGAACCTAAAAGTTAAACAATATAAAATAAATTAAATGTCAGAGAAAACAAAAAAACTGCCTTTTTGATATGTTAAATCAATTTTAATATTAGTGATCTTATTAGTCCATTTTCACACTGCTATAAAGCAATACCTGAGACTGGGTAATTTATAAACAAAAGAGGTTTAATTGACTCCCAGTTCAGTTCCCGTGGAAGCCTCAGGAAACTTACAATCATGGCAGAAGGGGAAGCAGGCATGTCTTACATGGCAGCAGGCAAGAGAGAAGTGCAAGCAGGGAAAATGCCAGATGCTTATAAAACCATCAGATCTCGTGAGAACTCATAATCATGAGAACAGCATGGGGGACACTGCCCCCACAATCCAATCACTTCCCCTCAACACATGGGGATTATGAGGATTGCAATTTGAGAGATTTGAGTGGAGACACAGAGCCTAAGCATATCAGTGACATATAATTTACATACACTAAAATGCACAAATCTTAGGGGCTTACCTCAATACATTTTTATCTGTGCATATATCTGTGTAATTTTTTATTCAGATTGCGATATGAAATGTTTCCAGTATTCCAAAACATTCCCTCATGCCCTTCTTAGTAAAAACATCCCTACAATTTTTATTAACTATATTTTATTGAGAAAAGAAATATAAAAATATGGTTGTAAAGTCAAATATTACAAAACACTATTCAATGAAAAGTTAGTCTCCCATTTTAGGCCACCTCCAGAGGCAACTTCCATAAATCATGTTTGTTGTATATTTCATGAACTAGTCCGTATATATACAATCACCTTTCTTCACTGTCTCGTGTGTCTACCTCAGTTCATATAAATGAAACCATAATATATATGCATTTTATTATTATTGTGGTGGTTAAGAATGTGATATTTGAGTGAAGTTGCAGAGTTTAAAACTCAGCTTATTGGAAAACTATTGATACTATCTCTTATTTGCATAAACACTATACTAAATACTTTGCATATAGCAATTCTTTTAATCTCTACCATAGGAAATTGGAAATATTTTAAATCTCCATTTACAGTGGGAGAAATTTATGTAAAGCAATTAACATAATGCCTATGCAAGTAAGAGATAGTATTATTTATAGATTAATCTGTAGCTTTTTCTCTATTCCTTGTTATACTTACTAATTTTTGTTCGCTGCTGAGAATTTTAAAAGTCACCACTCTCCCAGGAAAAGACTCAGTGTTCTCCATCCATGGTCACAAACACCAGAACTAGTTATAAACTCATCTAATCAATTAGCAACAGTGCTATAGCCCTGCTTACAAGTAAACAATCAGAGCGGATTTTAAACCTATCTAACTGATCAATGAGAACTAACTTCAGTGAACATTCCTGTAAAAGCCAAATAGCAACAGATGCGACTTGAAAGTCAGCCAACTGGCTGAGGATGCACTACAGTGAACATGTTTCTAACGCTATTATCAACTTTATTCTACTTCTGTAACTGGCAAAAAACAAGTCTCACTGACCAACACAAGCTACTTTTCTAAGACTGACTTCAACCAACTCCTGCCTCTGTAACCAACACAATCCAAAGTAAACTCTTCACAAAAACTGGATATAAAATCAGCAATTGGATTTGCTCAATGGGTAGCTCTGACCAGTATAACTCTTCCACACTTAAATGTATTATCCATTCAAGTTTTTGGTTTCAGATATAGAGTGGTGTTCTCATCCTTAGACACAATTAAGTTTATACTAGTTTGCTAAAGCTACCATAACAAAGTGCCACAGACTGGGTGACTTAAACGAAAGGGATTTATTCCCTCACAGTTGTAGAGGCTAGAAGTCCAAGCTCAAAGTGTAGGCAGGGTTGGCTTCATTATGAGTCCTTCCGCTTGGTTTGTAGATGGCTGTCATGTCCCTGTAAGTTCATATAGCCTTTCACCTGTGTCTATCTGTGTCCTAATCTCTTTATGAGGACACCAGTCATATTGGATTTGGTGACTTCATTTAACTTTAATTATCTCTTTATAGACCTTATCTCCAAATACAGTCACCTTCCAAGACACTGTGGATTAAGACATCAACATATAGATTTAAGGGGACACAATTCAACCCCTTGCAAAGAGCTACAGATATCTTTATTTCACTACTCATAAAATGTCTTAGCAATACAATAGCCATTGGAGCACTAACTGGCTGCAAAAGGTAATGCATATAAGCCCAAAAAGGTAATTTTGGGCTTATATGCAGTCTCAAAATGAAAAGTTGTATATTTTACATATTTGAATATATATCTAAACAGACTTGGATATTATACAAGCATATAATGTAATGATTAAAAGCGCAGTGTCTGAAGTGAAACTACTTGGGTCTGAATTTGGGCTTTGCTGCCTACTGCGTCCTTGGAACACTCTAAGCCTCAGTTTTCTCATCTGTAAAATATAAATAATATAGTATCTACATGATAGTGCCATTCTGAGGATTTAACAAATTAATTGGTGTAAAGTTCTTTGATTGCTGCCAGGGACAAAGTAAGTACTCAATAAATGTTAACACTTACATAGTCATAATATGCAGATTGCAAGCTCTATGATAGCAGAGATGACGTTTAGTGCACTGTCTTTATCACTTCATAATTATAACCACAACGATGAATTAGCACGTGGGAAGTATTTAATACATATTTTCAAATTAATGCACACACATACACACACACACACACACACACGTTGCAAGTTTGGTAAATGCACCCTTCACCAGCTTTCCTTTCCTAACCACATGACCTCCACCTTTTCAAGGTAATTCAAGCAAAAGGGCCAGGATTTTTGATGTTATAAAAGGACCCTCATGGAGAAAAACTCTAAGAAATGGAGCCCTAATAATGGAATGCCACAACCATCTGACAGCTGCACAGCATAAAGTTTTGTGCACTGTTGCGTTCCTGTCCACAGAACCTTCTGTACTTAGCCACTCTGAGTGCACCTGCCAGCCCCTCACATCACAACACAGAGGCAGCATTCTTGTGTATATTTTTACAAAATAACTTCTCTAAATAAAACATTGAAGATAAAAAGATAAATTATATTATGCCATTGTGCCCCCTATTTAATTTCAAATTCTGTGACCAGTCAAAAGTACTATTAAAGATGAGAAAGCAAATTGTATCCAAGAGCGAACAGAATTAAAGTTTATGCCAACTGCGAGAAAAAAATTCTCCTACTCATCACCTACTAGATGCTGCTTGTCTCTCTTACAGCTAGTACCTTAGTTTTCAAGTTTAAAAATTAATGTCAAAAGAATTTTATAAGATCTTTTTTTTATTTGAACAAGGTAAACCATTTTAATACAATAGAACAATTTATATAACATTTCATATATTCTGGAAATTCTTAAAAACATATTTGTGAAAAAATTCTTTGGAATTTTAACCTTATGGGTTTACAGGTTGTTAAAAAATATACTCCATTATTCTTACTGAAATGATCTCACTGGCATATAAATTAGAAACAGAGAAATCATTAACAAAGCTCCTAGTTTTTGTTATTTCATGTAAATAACTAACCATGTCTGTGAAAGATTGATTGCAGCTTTTAAAATGTTTGCTGAATCCTTGTGTAATTAAGATGAGTTAAATATGCAAATCAAGTCTAATTAGCTTCATTTATTAATGTTACTTTGCCTTGCCTCTACAAAATTTTTACTGTGGATCTGCTTTAGCACGTAGTATTTTTTATTTCTTTGTTCTAGGTTGAATTGCTGAAGAAACCAGCTGTTTTTCAGAAAGAGAAAAAGCTTTCATGCAGGGTTCTTCATTTAGAAGTGAGGGTTTAAAAAAATGCTCCCAGCAGCATAAGAATGGACTAAAATGCAATTATATACATATGTGTATTGCAATATATATATTCCAATCACCTTACATTAGACTATATTTAATGAATTTCATTTCACTGAAGTAGCAAACCCTCCAGGGATTTCTTTTGATGAAAATGAGCCTTTGTCACAATATATCCAACACAGTGATTGGGTGGAACAGAGTAAAACAGGCAGCATCGAATGAACCAAAGTACTTGGCCGAATTATATTTTCCTTGAAAAAAATTCTACACTTTTTTGCATGCAAAACCAACCTCTGTGTGTAAAACTACCAGCATCATAAAATTCACTGGAAATAATGCAAATGAAATATAGTATAATGGTCAGAGGGAAACACTAATATACTAATATAAACAAATATTAAAGTTCAGAGTCAATCTCACTTGCTGCTGGTAAGCCAAAGGGAGTAAGAATCAAATCTCAGAGCAAATACAGTCTAAACTTAAATACATTTTTCTGTTATATATTCAATTAATTATTCTCACCATTACATTCTATAATTCAATTTTCCCAAATTCAGAAAATTGCTTTACATTATTATTGACTTTACTGCCTGCTTTAGGATATATATACTATTATTATTTTTATTAGTTTTTTTCCCCCTGTGGAAACAGTCATTTTTTCGAGGTTTCTGAGGGGTTATAAATATTTTATTGTGGTTGAAAAGCACAAGAGATGTACTGTCTTAACAAATGTTTAACTCTGCTGTATATTATTTACCAAAAATACAATGTTGTACAACAAATCTCCAACTTTTTCATCTTGCATAACTGAAACTTTACACACATTAAGGATCTATATTTTATATGATAGTGTTTGCTTCCCAAATTATGAAGGCAATACAAGTTTTCATTTTTTTCTATAATACATTAATTATTAAGATCATTGGTAAAGCAGGATGAAAATATGTATTCAGAAAGGAAAAACCCTGAAATGTAAAATAGTCTCAGTTTTATAATGGGTGGCTTTCCTTCACTCAAAAAACATTTCTTTAAAATTAACTAAGTGTCAAATACAGTACTAGAGCTAATAGCATATTTAAATCCAAAGTTTGAGCTAAGTCTGACAACAATCTAGTCCACATTCCAAAGAGAGCACCAGTCACCATGTATGAAAGACACGTGTGATGAATTTGAAGCTCTTCTTCTATGTGGAGCATATGAAAGAGTTAGTAGTTGAACTGGAGAAAGGGTTTCTGGAGGGGGTTTCTGTGTGTGTCTGCTTTCTCTGCTAGATGTGATGAGCTAGGGAAAAAAGATAAAAAAACAACCTGCCAGAGAAAGACACAATTGTCAAGAGGTGAATTTCACATGGGAGATCCCCAGCAATGTAGGGACTTCGGATAAACGCCACGAATCCTAAGTCAAAGAACAAAGCTGGAGGCATCACGCTACCTGACTTCAAACTATACTACAAGGCTACAGTAACCAAAACAGCATGGCACTCGTACCAAACAGAGATATAGACCAATGGAAACAGAACAGAGTCTCAGAAATAATACTGGGCCACACTACAGCCATCTGATCTTTGACAAACCTGAGAGAAAACAAGAAGGGGAAAGGATCTCTCATTTAATAAATGGTGCTGGGAAAAATTGGCTAGCCATCAGTAGAAAGCTGAAACTGATCCTTTCTCTTTACTCCTTTATACGAAATTAATTCAAGATGGATTAGAGACTTAAATGTTAGACCTAATACTCATAAAAATCCTAGAGGAAAACCTAGGGTAGTACCATTCAGACATAGGCATGGGCAAAGACTTCATGTCTGAAACACCAAAAGCAACAGCAGCAAAAGCCAAAATTGACAAATGTAATCTTAATTAAACTAAAGAGCTTCTGCACAGCAAAGAAACTACCATCAGAGGAACAGGCAACCTACATAGAATGGGAGAAAATTCTTTTGCAATCCACCTCCATCTGACAAAGGGCTAATATCCAGAACCTACAAAGAACTCCAAACAAATTCTACATAAGAAAACAAACAACCCCATCAAAAGTCGGCAAAGGATATGAACAGACATTTCAAAAGAAGACATTCACAGCCAAATAGACACATGAAAAAATGCTCATCATCACTGGCCATCAGAGAAATGCAAATCAAAAACCACAATGAGATACCATCTCACACCAGTTAGAAATCGGCAATCATTAAAAAGTCAGGAAAACAACAGGTGCTGGAGAGGATGTGGAGAAATAGGAACGCTTACACTGTTGGTGGATTGTAAACTAGTTCAACCATTATGGAAAACAGTATGGCGATTCTCATGATCTAGAACTAGATGTACCCATATGACCCAGCCATCCATTACTGGGGATATACCTAAAGGATTATAAATTATGCTGCTATAAAGACACACATGCACACGCATGTTTACGGCACTATTCACAATAGCAAAGACTTGGAATCAACCCAAATGTCCATATCAGTGACAGATTGATTAAGAAAATGTGGCACATATACACCATGGAATACTCATGCAGCCATAAAAAAGGATGAGTTTGTGTCCCTTTGTAGGACATGGATGCAGCTGGAAACCATCATTCTTAAAGGTAAACTATCACAAGAACTGAAAACCAAACGCATGTTCTCACCTCATAGGTGGAACTGAACAATGAGATCACTTGACTGTGAAGGGGAACATCACACACCGGGGCCTATCATGGGGGAGGGGGAGGGATTGCATTGGGAGTTATACCTGATGTAAATGACGAGTTGATGTGGGTGCAGCACCACCAACATGGCACAAGTATACATATGTAACAAACCTGCACGTTATGCACATGTACCCTACAACTTAAAGTATAATAATAATAAATAAATTAAAAAAGAAAAAAAAAAAAAAAGAAAAAAAAAAAAGAAAATATGGTTATTTTACAAAGTGCTGAACTAGATTTCCAATGGGCTAAGAACTTTCGACTTCCACCTCATCATCCTCCCCACACTCCAACCCTGATGATTCTGAAACCATCATTAAGCAAATGAGGGAACTTAGAAAGTCCTAAAGAAGTCCTCCTACATGCAGCCCCTCCCCAAATCCTCTCACAAGTCTCACACAGTTGGCATCAGCCTGACGGTCTAGAAACCTGTCACCTAAATTAGATCCAGGTGTGGATGATGCACCTGGGCCGTAGTTTAAGTATAGCTCCTTAAATTCCATTCCTCTCCATCTGTAGATCTGTGAAATTAAAATAGACAAATATCTACCCCCATGGTACCAAATATACATTGTTGGGCGGGCACAGGATAACCACTGTATACATTCCAGTTCTAAAAGGAGGAAAATGAAGGCATAAAAGGGTCATTAGTCCATTACAATTCTAAAATTCAGCCATATAAACTGTATGTGTTCTGTGATTAGGTCTCAAGGCCTGGGAATAATTCTTTATGATTCTGCAGTTCTGCTCCACTGTAAATTAGAACGTAAAGCATACCCTGGGTACAGATGTTGTAGAACAGTAATTGTCAAAGTTTAGGGTGCCTAAGAACCAGGCAGAAAGCTTGTTTATAATGCATATTTTTACAGAAAAAAGATTCTTGAGGCTCCACTTAAAGAGGTTCTGAGTCTGCAATCCCAGCACTTGGGGAGGCTGAGACGGGCGGATCACGAGGTCAGGAGATCGAGACCATCTTGGCTAACACGGTGAAACCCCATCTCTACTAAAAATACAAAAAAAAATTAGCCGGGCATCATGGTGGGTGCCTGTAGTCCCAGCTGGTCGGGAGACTGAGGCAGGAGAATGGTGTGAACCCCAGGAGGCGGAGGTTGCAGTGAGATGAGATCGCGCCACCGCACTCTAGCCTGGGTGACTGAGCAAGACTCCGTCTCAAAAACAAACAAACAAACAAACAAACAAACAAAAAAGAGGTTCTGAGTCTATGTACACATGAGTTTCAGGAATTTGTATTTTAATTAACAAGCCCCGTGATTCTGACATATACTTTGAGAAAAAATGATCCACTGCAGTGCTTCTCAAATTTTAATGTTAATATTAATATAAATGCTCTAGAGATCTTATTAAAATACAGATTCCAATTCAGTAGGTCTGGGGTAAGCCAATGCTGTGCAGGAAACAAGTTTTTCTTGTTTTCTGAAATCAAACACTCTCATTTGTAGCATTTGCAAACTGCCATGGTGTAAATATTCCCTCCGTAGACAATTTCAAGCTACCAACTCAATGTCACTGAACTCTGATTTGGGAAGAGTTGTGCATATTCTGCTTTCACAAATCAGTGTGAACCAGCTCCAACACACCACTGCATGGAGCCCAAGATTTTGAATTTCTCATAAGCCCCAAGGTGATTTGGATGTTCCTGGTGCACAGACCACATCTTAAATAATAATGATCCAGTAGAGAAACATAGAATGCTCCTGGTGAGGTGATGTTTAAGATGAGATATAGACACGAAAAGGTAAGTTAGTTGGGCAAAGTCATGGGATAGAGGAAAAAGATTCGAACAGAGAGTGACCCTAGAGCGTGCCATTTGTGTATTGTTCATGAATGCTTCGGTATTACAATGGCAGAGTTAATTTGTTGAGACAAAGATTATAGGCCTGCAAAACTAGGCTTTTATAAAAAAAAGTTTGGTGAATTCTGCACTAGAGCATTAAGTTAATAGCTATACTCTCTTACCAACTACAAAATGTTTTAATCATTATGCTGTGCTATATGGCTTTAAAAAAACCCCACACATATACATGTACAAACATCAACCCATAGACACGCATGCACAAGCACACAATCACGTACACAGACACATACACATACATGGACACACAACACACACATATACATATACACACATATATACACATACACACCCACAAAACCAATAATATAGATAATCCAGTTATTTTAATCAAGTGAAATATATATATACATTAGAATGATAGAGGAGATTAAATAAAATGTATAGAAGGAATAGCATATAAAAAAAGAAAATACAAGCATTACTATGGCAATAAATTTGAAAATCTAGAGCAAATAGATTACTTCCTAAGAAAATACAAATAACCCCAATTAATTGATGAATTATTATATCACTGTTGAAGAAAAACCACATCATTTATTCCAAAACATATAATTTAAGATACAACTATTTTATATACATATATAATTACTAACTAGATAGCTGAAAGTGTTAAAAGACAGCCTTAAAGGATCAGAGAGGTGGTAGCTGTACCAAGCAACTACAATACCTAGGGAAGAGGGGTCAAATAAAAGTTTGAGTTATTAAATCTTAAAAGACTTACATGAAGGGCTTAAACTCAAACCTCTAAAATGAGATGCTCCTCAGGTGCTGTTAGTATCTCTGAAGAGGGTGCAATGAGGATGGTTCTATGAGTTTGAAAAAAATTCAAATTGATTTAGCTGCTGCCATAAAAAGAGCTGCTGGGATGAAGAATCAAGCCACAGGAGTCCACCAGAGGCACACAGCAAGTAGACAAGGAGTACATAGAAAAGGCCAGATCCTGGCTTCCTCCTCCAGCCTTGCCATCTCCCTTAGCTCCCGCTGTGGCCAGAGCTCAACATGGACCCCACTGGTAAACAGAAATGGAAATTGCAATTTCAGCCCCAGGATCACAGAGCTGAGTTTAGAAGGTTGGGTATGAAACTGACAGGCAGTAAGTTAATAATTGGCATAAGTATAAAATATGAATAAGTTAATTATCAAAATTTTAAATAAAGCTTTTCCATGGCAAAAGATACAATAAATAAGACAACAGGAAAAAAATTGATTTGTTAAAATTTTGCAATGCAGATGACAGATAAACAGATAAAGGGATATATATATATATATTCACAGTAACATAGACAAAGGATATGAATAGGCCACTCACATAAAAGGAAATATAAATGGACAATAAATGTATGAAAAGATTTTCAAACTCACTAGTCAGTGAAATGCAAAATAAAGTGACAACTACCAATTCACCTGCTGTTGGCAGTCATGTGGGGAAGAGAGTACTTTCATTTACTCATGATAGAAATGTGAATTGTCACAGGCTTTTTGAAAAGCAATTTGGTAACATCTATTAACATTTAAAATGATGTGTTCCTTAACCTTGCAATAAAAGCAGCATGTGTAAATTTATATCTGAGTATGTTTTTGCAGCACCGTTTATGGTGGCAAAAACCTGGAAATGAAGTGACTGCTCATCAAGAAAATAATTTTGACATAAACTCTTATTCCTTTACCTACCACATAGACAATAAAATAATAAAATAGAATCCTATTGGTTGATTTTGGGTTATTTCTATCAGATACATTTGAACGAGGAAAGCAAAATGCACAGAAGTAGGTATTGTATTGTACAAACAATGACCAAAGGACCTAGTCTGCGAGTGTGTTTGTGGGATTTCTGCTGTTGTTCTTGGAAATGTTTTTTGCTTTCTGTTGAATTTGGAGGTACAGTTGGATTAACAATAATATTTCATAAAACACATTATGATCAGGTTGTTAATATGTTCCTTAGAGTGGATAAAGGGAAGAAGATAGGAATTGTAGGAAACAGGAGATTCCAAGCATACAGGAACCTATTTCTGTAAAATGATTTCTATGTGTGTACAGACATATTTAAAAGCATAAGTAAATTAGAAAACAAGGGAGAATATCCAATACTTATGGTATCTTGCTAAGTAATGCAAGCAAGTTATAGACTAATGTGTATAGTAAGATTCTATCTCATTAAAACAAATAAACATTGTAGCAATAATTGCATACACTGAAAAAGTGTTTACTATATGCCAGGCATGGTTCTAACAGCTTTGTAAACACGTTACTAATTGAAAGCTTCTCAGTACACTGTTATGCAGGTATATATAGCAAGTTAGTGTGTACACTGAGAAAGACCCAGCATAAAGTCACACAGGACTCTGGTGCCAAATCATGAGTATTTGTTTGAATACTGGCTCTGTTTCCGACCAGCTGTGTGAGTTTCCCAGCTTGGGTACATTGCTAAATATCTTCATACTTCAGTGTTTCCATCTGCAAAATGGGGTGGTATTAGTAGTTTTATTACAGATTTTTGAGAAATAAATGAAATCAAAATGTAAAATGCTTAGAACAAATGTCTGGATATAATAAGTACTCAATAAATATCAGCTATTATTATTATGAACAAGGAAAAAGGAATGGAATAATTTATACACATGTTGTTAATTAGCACTGGTTAGCTCAGTGGGACTGAAGTAGGGAATAGAGGGAAAAACTTGGATTTTGTTTTTATGTCTCACAGATTTCCTTTTTCTATTTTTATCATATATGAAACATTTAATTGTAGCCAACATTTTATGACCTCGAGACAGACTTAAACTCAGAAACTAAACCAAAAGTAATAATCTACTATGGCAAGATTTTTGATTGTTCATTTATTTGTTCTCAGTTTTTGTTTATTCATCTCATCAACAGATATTTATAGAATGCCTTTAAGGCACTCTACAGGCCCTGTGGATATATGAGTATATATTTTTACTCTCAAAGGACTCAAAGACTAATGAAGAAGAAACAGACTTTGATAACATCTCTGCAAATAATTACTGAGATAAACACTAAGAAAGTAAAATTAGGATATTAGAAACAATGTTACACAGGGTTTGGAACTCATGCAAAGCTTTAGTAAGAAAATTATATTTGAGCTGAGATCTGCATAAGAAGGAATAAAGTATGCAAAGAACATTGGGGTTGAGGGGAATATTTTATGTACAAGCAACATCTGGTGCTAAAGCCATGTCACACTAGCCCATTGTTTTATTTGGTTGGTTTATTGATTCTATCTTCTGCTTGGATCAGTTCATATTATACTCTTTTTTTCTTTGACCCTTGACACTGTGATTGAACGGTATTAATGAAATACAGTGAGGGTGCTTCTCTCTGAGGCACTACATCTGATCATCACAGTCTACTTTCCGGTAGTGGTTGCTTTTGAAAGACTTGTTGAGCTTCTCAGAGTTTGTGAAGAAATTGAATATTGCTGTTATTTCATCTTTTTTTAGTGTTTAAAATTATTTGTAGATAATTATTTATTTTAAAAGTCTTTCTTCTACTTGTTCTTATTATCATTCTTCTTTTTCTTCATCTTTATCTTCTTCTTCCATTTCCTTCTTTGTTTATTCTCCTTTATCACCATCATCACACTTCATATCTCCTTATAGATCTTTTGCAAAAGTACTTATTGATTTGGATATAGATGTATATTTTATTATTTGTATAAGCTTATTCCCGTGTATAGATATGTTATCAATGACCATATTCCTCATTAAAAAATTGAATCTCTAGGATAGCAGTGTAAACAGTGTATTGGAATGGCAGGCATATGTGTAGAGAGTCTAGTTAGTTGCTCTTTATGAGCAGACACCCAAAACTTGACATTGGATAGAAGTAGTAGAGGTCTTAAAGAGAAGTAGATATTTAGTAACCATTTAGAATATTATATCGATAACATATGGTAAAGGGATTTATGGATGGATTTAGGGAGGGTTATGGATTGAAATTTTAGTGATGACTCCTAAATTTGAAGAATTGGATGGAATTTCTTAGAGAACCTCAAAGAATGGCAAACTTTGGGAGAGAAGATCATAAGTTCAATGTTGTAAATACTGTGCTAAGATGTCTTTGAAACAACAAAATGTGGGGGGGATGCTAACAATGTTGTTACGTATAGTGTTCCGAACTTGGAAGATAGGTTAGAATGAGAGACGAAACTTGTAGATCATCAGTGAGAGATGGTAAATTGAACTATGGGCCAGGATAAAGAGGGTTAGAAACACTGTAGAGAAAGGTCCTAGGCATGTATTGTGAAAACTTGCAATATTTAAAGGAAAGTCAGGGGAAAATGTTATATCATAAACAAGGAGAATGATGAAAGTGTTTGTATATGATCTTTACTATTTCTTGAGAATAAACTCTCAGAAGACGGGTTACTAGCTCAGAAATTGTGAATTTCTAAGGCTTTTGGTACATAATGTAAAAAATACCCTGTTGAGGAAATTTATGAACTTTTAATTTGCTAAATTTTACTTGTATCTATTGCAAATGCCTCCCTTCAGCCTCCAACAACCTCTCCATTCCACCTACTGACAGAGATTTATTGATTACTTTGGCAAGATACTAGGATAGGCACAGAAGACCCAGCAGTGCCCTAAAAAACAACCTCTGTCCTATTCTGCCATGAAGGACTCTACAGTTGAAGTGTTTGAGAAGGTAGGAATGGAATAGATACAGAGTATATTAATATATTCCCTATTTTGAATCTATTAGTTAATCTTTAATATGCTTGATTCTGATGTTATTTCAATATACTGCTGGATTTAAGTTTGCAAATATTATATTATTTTTACACCTATATACCAAAGTAAAATTGGTCTGCCATTTTTACTTCTTTCATTTTCTTTGCCATATTTTAGTATCACATTTAGTATTCAGTGATACTAAATATAGTATACTTAATATAGATACTAAATATACTAATATCTATAATTTAATATAAATAAATTATAAAATTATAAAAATATTTATAATTATAATATAGATAATAAATATACTAAATATAGATACTAGTATAATATAAATTATACTAGCTTTATACAATGAGCAGGCTGTCATTCTATTTTTCATATCCTGGAATAGTTTAAACATTATTGGCATTATTGGGTCACTTGAAGGGTGAGAGAACTCATTCATAAAGCCATCTGGTCCCAGCATCTGTTTTAGAGGTTAGATCTTTTCAGTTGTTTCAATGTTTTTCCCCTGGATATGGTTCTCTTCAAGTTTTCTACTTGTTCTTTGATTTTTCAATTTTATTAATTTATACTTTTCTAGAACATTATTCTTTCAACAAATATTGAGTGCTATTTTGTCAGACATCTGTCTTTGCTGTGCCCTGGCCTTTCATATTTTTGAGGTGAATTGTTTATTGTTCAGTATGGCTAATGTAGTTTTTTTCCCTGTAAGCCTGTACATTTTTCTTTATTCTTTCAACTAAAATGCCCTTCTAGAATGTATCTATTAGAATAAAGGTAGTGCTGTGAGTGCTGGGAGCAGGTGCCCGACTTTGTGGAACAGGCTTCAGTGTAGTTTTCTCACCTGTATCTGATGAGCTCTTTCAAACTGCATATGCAGATGTTAAGTAAGATTGGGAATAGGTATGGTTGCATTTTCTTCAGAATACCATTCATCTCAGTGATGGCTCTTTGTTTACAGACCTCCATAACTGCCATCTTTTATCTAATTTTTTTCCAACAATTTTGTTCCTTTGCGTAATGTGAGTGCTTCCATCCTCTTTCTCCACTCCCTGGAAAAGTTTGTAAAATAATCTTCCACATAGCGACCCCATTTGCTGTTGTATCAAATCTGCTATTACATAGTTAATACCCTTTCAATTTATTTTTTAATTGTATTCCTCTTCCTTTTCACACTGCATTTTAAATACTTTTCTGTTTACATATCGGGTCTTTTAAAGTAAATGTCCTTTAGATTTTCTTGATGGCATCTTTTCTTTTTAATTTTATTTTTCTAATTTGTGCAGAATACTTTTTTTAGTATTTTTCTTCTAGATCTTCTAGATGTTCTTCCTGTTCATTGTCTCCATATGTGTTTTATTTTTATTCAGCTTCAGAAAAAGGGGCAAGATTTGTCTAGACATTGTTTTGTCTACAGCGCCCAGTGTCTGGGTGGCACACTAAATTTTACTTATGCTGAAATTGTTGACTCCCATTTTCAAGCTTATAACTGGAAGTTTCTTTTAATTCCCTGGTTAATTCCTGCTGTTCAATAGGAATTAGGCTCTCATCTCCTCTGGCTTTCTGTCTCCTTTTGGTACTTAAGAATAATCGCCTATAATTCCCAACATACATTACTTCTCAATTTCTTCCCACCTCCACTCTTTCCTTTGCTGATTTACATTTATTATCATGTGACATCCTTTAGAAAAATGTTTATATATTCTTATCTATATACCTTTAATAACTTGCACAGTTTCCTGGGACATAATGAATACTTAATAACTGAATTAACATCCATATCATAATCGATTTGCAATGTTTGCTAATAGTTTATTGTCATGTTCAGTAGAAGTAAAAAATGAAGAATAGAATGGTATCCATCACTTTTTTACATAAGAACACCTTACTTTTATTTGGTCACTATATGTGTGTCTGTACATTTTTCTACATTATTATATAGCTTCCTTAAAGTTAAGATAGCAAAAAAATCTGCATTTAACTCTTTATTTCTCATCATTACTTTGTTGCAAGAATGGGAGCTTTTATACAACGGAATCAAGAAAAAATATTTAGAATGTATATTAGTAAAGTGCCTGAGGCTCTACCATATCAAGACAGAACTGATAAAGAGTAAAGGAGTAAAGAAACCATATGATAGAATCTAAGAACGAAAAATCACAAGAAGGTGTTGACATTGCAGTTTGAGGTAAAGTGTCTCTCTTTGAATCTGGTAGTAACTACTTGACATCAGTGAGTTGAGTAGTAAAAAATAGAACAAAATTATGTTGTTCATTTGGCATTGCAAAGTTAAAAATGTCAGTTCTTTCACCGAAGGTACCTTTATTTTTCCTCATACAGTACAATAGTGCCCGAAGACACTTTCTGAGCACGAAGTTTGAAATGTGATTGATCCAATTTCCTTGTTTTTAATGCCTTCTAGGGGCACTAGAGTAGGGAGGAGACATCAAAAATATAGGCAACCGCATTAGTCTGTTCTCATCCTGCTATGAATAACTGCTGGAGACTGAGTAATTTATAAAGGAAAGAGGTTTAATTGTTCACAGTTCCACATGACTAGGGAGTCCTCAGGAAACTTACAATCATGGTGGAAGGCATCTCTTCACAAGGCAGCAAGAGAAGGCATAAGGGGGGAAATACCCCTTATAAAACCATCAGATCTCCTGAGAACTCACGATCACGAGAACAGCACAGGGGGACCACCCTCATGATTTAATCACCTCCATAAGGTCCCTCCCCCAACACATGGGGATTACAACTCAGATTACAATTCATGATGAGATTTGCATGGGGACACAGAGCCAGACCATATCAGCAACTGAGGATAGTTTTTAAGGTCCTTACATCTTGCTTGGTACATAATAAATTATCATGACTAAACATATAGTCATCTTGAACTATGAAGTTTCCAGGAAAAAGACAAGCAGTAACCTCTGGAATTGGTAACAACCTTAATTAATACAGTTTTATGCAAGGCAATATTTTGAAATGAAATGAAAGAAAATGAAAGCCAGTGTCATGTAGTGTCACTGTCGAAAGTTTACATTGTATGGGAATAAGTGGTGTGATGGCTGCATCAGATAAATTTTTAAGTCACATAGAAAAAGTAAAATGTTTCATGAAAGCATAAATAAACTATCACATATGTTTGGAGTAATTTAAAATTTTGATCTCAAAAGGAGATGTATTTTAAAATAAATTTTTAAGGATGGACCGGCTTTCAAAAGGCAGAGGGCGAAGATGGTGTTCAAGGTATTAAAGAAACACAAATCAAAGATATAGGGGAGGAAAAGCTTCTGTCATGTATACATATCATGCAAAAGTGCTGTTTGACTGTGACACTGACCACATCATATTAGCAGACACTTAGATAGCTATTTCACTGTGAAAAGCCTTCAACGTCATGGTGAATAACTGACCTTCAGTGTGGTAGATAGTGGAGTGCCCTGGACAGCTTATGACTATGTGAATGGCGTGATTGGAATTGTTCTCTTTGTAGTCTGGATATTCAAAGGAAAGTGAATGTGCTACTAAACCAGAATGGGGGGAGTGTAATATAAACAGTAGGGGAAAATTTTTTGAAGGCAATATAAAGGACACATTTGCAAGATGTAACAAATGATTTTATATTTGGGAATTTGAGGAAGTATAATCAAAGTTTTCTATTTTTGTCACTCCAAGTTGTTGCTAGGACCATTGCCCTAAAAAAAATTTTGATCACTAACTCAGGATACCAACATATGGAGACTTTCATGATAATTCTCTTTTTTTTTTTTTTTTTTTTTTTTAGATGGAATCTCCCTCTGTCACCCAGGCTGGAGTGCATTGGCACGATGTCAGATCTTGGATCACTGCAGACTCCATCTCCTGGGTTCAAGTGATTCTCCTGCCTCAGTCTCTCGAGTAGCTGGGACTACAGGAAGGCGTCGCCACGTCTGGCTAATTATGACAACTCTTTTCACTCATTCCTGTTCGTCCTACTTTCTCTTGCTTTTATATCCCAGTCAAACCAAATTTCTCATGGCTCTATGCAACTTTGACTTTATAAATGCTGCCCTACCAGCCTCTTGGACTTACCTTCTCTATTTTTAACTGCCCAATTCTTATTAAAGACTGAAGTAAAGTACCTGCTTTCTGTGAAGCATTTCTTCCAACTCCCTCACACAACATGAATTGCTCTCTGCTTTGTGTTCTAACAGTCTTCCAGTGCTACCTCTAGAACGGCACTTACCACATACTTTGTTTAATTGTCAGTCTTCTTCCCCAATATAATATAAGCTCATTGAAAAGAGATATTGTTTTATCTGCTTTGTAATCTCCAGGACATAAAATATTCCTTGGCAAGAAGCAGGTACATAATGAATGATGAAGAAATTAGTAACTGAATGTATGAAATGTCATCGACATTTTGAGCCTGAGTATTAGGAAATAAGCGTGTCGCTTACTGAAGTAGGGAATTAAGAGTAAGCTGAGAAACTGGGGGAGAGACCTGCTGAGTTAGAGCCTAGGTGAATAATTGTAAATGTACATATAAAGTTGGGGCAGTGACAACCATGTATTATCATCTATAGAAGGATCTGAAGCCTAAAACATTGGTGGGTTGGATAAGGGAAAGAAAGGAGAGAGACTGAACGTGAGAAAAGCAAAAGCTGTTGATAGGCTCTTTATGATTTTACTGATGAATTATAAATGAGGTATTTCCATTGGTTTAGGGGGAGTTCATGTTGTAAGGTGTGAGAAAAATTCATAAAATCTAGATGATTTTTTTTGAAGGATTATGTGCTGAAGAGAGGAAAACAAAAAAGTCATTTCAAGGAGTAACAGAATCGAGGATTTTGTTTTTGGTTCCTGGCTTTGTTTGTTATGACCATGTCCTTAGGCAGAGACATTATTTTATAAGGAAGGAGAAGTTACAGATGCAAACAAATGAGAGGACTTGATGAAATGAAGTCTTAGAGAGGGGAGAGACTGAGAATCTCAGTCTTTCCCATGTGAAGAGGTACTGAGGGAAAAAGAATGGTTATTCTTAAGGGAGGCATGCAAAGGAAGAGAAGATGGAAGAAAATAAAGATAAATTTTAAAGTGAAGGGAAAATAAAGAGTTTAAATGTTATATGGTTTTCTCAAAACTGTATGAGCTGAAGTTATTCACTGAAAGTCTGGGTGATGTGGATTTAGTGTAAGAGCTTTAGTAGAATAGAAAAGGTAGGAATCGCTATGAGGAAGGACATCAATAGTAAGCATACACTAGGAATTTTAAAAAGGATGCAATAATAAGAGTCTAGCTGAGTTTAAAAGAATTACAGTGGATCCAACAAGCATGACTTTGTGCATTTCTCTAATAAGATACAACAACTACCTATTGGGTATTATGGCTCACTACTTGAGTGACAAGATTCATACACCAAATGTCAGTATCATGCAACATACACATGTAACAAATCCGCACATGTGGGATTTGTTAAATCTAGAAAATCTAGAAAAAATCTAAAAAATCTAGAAAAAAACTTGAATTTATTTTTTAAAAAAACAGTTGTTGGGGGACAGATCCCCAGATTCCCAGGTCAGATATGCAACAAAAGCAGAATGAGTGGAGGTTAATTAGTTGAGTCTGTTCTTGAGATTCTTCCTCTCATAAGTTGAGAAACAATGGTAAGAAAATCACTGGAATCACACAGAAATCAGAACACGAGACTTGTTATGAATATAACTGAATTAGAGTATGTAGATTGGAAACCCAAATCTAAGTATTTTCTCCATGAATGAAACTTACCCACACAGCCATTGACAGAGTTGAAAAAAATTAACTTATGGCCTGGTAAATAAGAAAACAAAACAAAACAAAACAAAACCTCAAACTGCATGCTTAACTCAGGAGAGGAATACAGACTGACCCATATATGCACAGCTTCTTTCCTTTAGCTTACCAGTCAGATGATTACCAATCACACACTCTTTGGGGGATGTGTCTACGAGAGTCCCTGGAAAAGAGGCCTCAAGAATTCTTCTAAAACTTTCATCCTAGAAAGCACACATTCCGTCCCCTCTATGGAAAAACTGACAAATGCAGAATAAACCTTCCTTCCTAATAGATGGTAGTATTACTGACAAGGTTGACCACATGTCTGGTTGGGTAGACCTGAAAGTAAATTCATCATGTAAGGTAATTCTTTAAAAGTCAAGGAACAAAATGGGGTCAAACGGTGGCTCAAGCCTGTAATCCCAGCACTTTGGGAGGCCGAGACGGGTGGATCACAAGGTCAGGAGATCGAGACCATCCTGGCTAACACGGTGAAACCCCGTCTCTATTAAGAAATACAAAAAACTAGCCGGGCGAGGTGACGGGCGCCTGTAGTCCCAGCTACTCGGGAGGCTGAGGCAGGAGAATGGCGTGAACCCGGGAGGCGGAGCTTGCAGTGAGCTGAGATCCGGCCACTGCACTCCAGCCTGGGCGACAGAGCGAGACTCCGTCTCAAAAAAAAAAAAAAAAAAAAAAAAAAAAAAAAAAAAAAAAAAAAATGGGGTCAAAATAAAAATTTAGAGCTTATTCACTGGAAGTGGGAAAGGTGAGGAGAAGATTGCAATTATTTCAATGTCAGAGTTTGTGATTATGTTGGTAAATGGTAGAGTTATTTCAAGTTATCATGAGTTGTAAGGCAAGTCTGAGTGGACAGGGTGGGTGAAACGAAGTGGCAATGCCAAACATTGAAAAGGAAGAACTATGAGGCTAGGAAGTAAGAAAAATATCATAAAGGTTGAATCTGTTGAGCACGATGATAGGCCAGTGATTATTACCAGGCAAATAAATGATTTTAAGAAATGTGATGTTAAGGCCTTCTCCCATTAAATTAGAATATCTGAAGGTAAAGCCATCAGAGAACTAGTTTTGTTTTAAACTTTTCGGGTAATTCTAATGTGCAGCCAGAGCTGAGAACCACTATATCTGGCAATGACGAAAAGAAGAACAGAGTGACAGTGATGAACGGGTCATGATGTCCTGAAGACAGAAGATGGATAGGACAAGGAAGAGAAGAGAACAGAAGTAGACATCAAAAATCGTGGAGATTACTGAGTAGAAGCAGGGCAATCCTATCCTAAAAATGGCAGTAAACTAAAGTAGTGTTAAGAGTCAACGTATCAGGGACCCAAAAGTCATGGGACAGTAAGAAGTGGAGGAGAAGGTAACAGATCGTGTGTCTTCAGGGTTCAGACACATTTTTATTTAATGAAAGATGGATGAGGAGAAATTTATTTATGGAAAAACAGAGTTAAGTGGACCTCTTGGGTGAGGAGATTGTTACATTGTTAAGAGTGGACTCAGGGATAGTCAGAGAAGAACTGGGTAAATTAGAGCAGCAAGAGCCAGAAATGAAGCGCAAGGGGAACGTTTTCCTTGATCCAGATGCAGGACACTGCAGAGGTATCTAAGCCAAAAGCGAGGGGCAAGAAAAGCCAGGAGGAAAGGCAAAGATTAGTGCCAGAAAGACAAGGAGAGGATATCAAAGCCACAGGCCGACAATTAAAACAGGGCCCAGAGCCTGAGGAACTTGATGTGGAACCAGAAGGAAGTGGACAGAAGTGTCTCCATAGTGGCCCAACTCTCTTGAGTTCTAATAATTTAAGTGGAGACGGTCACACTTTGCCCCATCCTCTTTCCCTGAATCCTCTCCTTCTTTAAAGAAACCCTCCTAAGGATGAAAAAAATACAATGAGTAGGAGAGGGCACTAAAAAATGTGGCGATGTGAGGCAAATTTGAGAGGCAGACAGAATCATCAGGTACTGGGGGAAGATAGGCATTATTAGTTTCCTAGGTCTGTCATAACAAAACATCACAAACTGGGTGGCATAAAACAACAGAAATGTATTTTCTCATAGTAGTGGAGACTACAAGTCTGAGACCAAGGTGTGTGCTATGTTGTGAGGTCTCTGAGGGAGAATGTCATGTCTCTCTATGAGTTTCTGGTGGTGGCTGGCAGTCCTTGCTGGTTGTTGGCTTGTAGATGCAGCATTACAATCTCTGCCTCTGTCTTTACATGGCATTCTCTCTCTCTGTCCCTATCCTTTCTTCTTTTAATGAGCGCATCAGTCATATTGAATTAGGGCTCACCCTACTTCAGTATGATCTCATCTTAAGTAATTACATCTGCAAACACCCAATAGAGTGTCATTATTCCCAATTCTGTACCACTGAAAACAGAGATAAGTAATTGGGGGTTAGGATTTGAACACATTTTTTGGGGGAACACAATTCAACCAACAACAGAGTTTTTGTTGTTAGGTAAAATTTGGTTAATGCAGCTTGGAGTCTTGGTATGATCCTACTTCTGGAAGGATGTTACTTAGATAGCTCAGTTGAATTATGGTTTTCAGTGAAGCAAAAGAGACAATTGGATAGCATATATATATATGTTAAATGTAATATATATTATATTTAAATTCTAATATATTTTTATGTACATAATATATGTCCACATTTATTTTACCTTACTATATCACCTTCTATGTGAAAGCGTCTGAGTTACTATTTTCTTATTCAGTGGTTCTCAAAGTGTGGGTTCCACATCAACATCACCTGAGAACTTGAAAAACATATACCCCACACCTATTTAATTGAAAACTCTTGGGCTGACTCTCCACCTGTATATCTGTATTTTTATAAGTCTTCCCGTTCAGTATGATTTGAGAACCATGAGATTCTGGTTAAAAAAACTTGTCTGCAATTACAAAAACAGCTGTTAAGTAAGGGTTATGTTTGTTTTGCTTGGGTACTTTAGTCTGAAAAGCTTGTGTCTTGAAGACTTTGGCTAATAAATTAGATAATTCAAATACTGTTGCCCTAAGTTATTTATAAAATATTTAAAATAGCGTTAATGTGATTAGAATTTGTCTTTATTTTTATGAGATGGAGTCTCACTCTGTCACCCAGGCTGGAGGGCAGTGGTGCGATCTCAGCTCACTGCAAGCTCTGTCTCCCAGGTTCATCCATTCTCCTGCCTCAGCCTCCTGAGAAGCTGGGACTACAGGCGCTCGCCACCACACCGGGCCAATTTTTTTTTTTTTTTTTTTTTTTTGTATTTTTAGTAGAGGTAGTGTTTCACCATGTTAGCCAGGATGGTCTCGATCTCCTGACCTCATGATCTGCCCTCCTCAGCCTCCCAAAGTGCTGGGATTATAGGCGTGAGCCACCAACCCCGACCTTAATGTGGTTAGAATTTTTCACATGGATCTTGTTCTATAGAACTTGTTATTTGAGAAATTTCTGGGACTAGAATCTCTTACTGAAGTTTGTTGATGCTCTTGATGTCTCAACTATTCAGACAATTCTGCTGCCAATGAATTCTCGGCCTCACTTTTGTTTACTGTATGCCAGCTGCCCCGTATGTGTCATTTATTAAGTGATATAATTGAATTCTTGCAAAAATCTTAACATAAATGTTATCATGACCCATTTAAGGATGGAAAAACTGAGATATTTCTGTTAGGTTTGTCTTAACAGAGGTTAAGTAAATTGTCCACATTTACACAGTGAGGAATGGTAAAAAGTAGATATCAAATCCAATTTGACTGATTGCAGAGTCCACATTCCTTCATCTACCCTATTTTGCTTCTATTTAGAGACCTAAATAGCTGCTTAAAATAATAAAAAATTAGTTTTCTTTTTGCAATTCTCTTTTCTCATCTAAAACAAGAACAAAAAACTGGGATTGGGAAGGCAGTTAAGAAGTCAGTGTCTTTTCTCTTGTCTCCCACTCCCAGATTCTTCGGAGACAAAAATCTCACCCTAAAATAAGGCAATTAATAAAATAGGTGGTCCAAGACAATGATTTATATTATTAGCCCCACATTATCTTTCATCTTGTCAGCAGAAAACTTCTTAGCTGGCTTTCCTATTTGCCCTAAGCACTGCCATTTCAATAGGAATTGCCAGGTTCTAGGTATTGCTTGAAATTTGGTGGGAATTTTAACGCGATGATTAAGTTTTTGCATTAATGCCTTCTCTGGAATCCTAATTTTCTAATATGGCTTATTTAAGAATTGCTATAAATAAGAAAACATTTTAACTGTAGCAAAATTTAGCTTTTTAAATATCATGAATTCAGAACACAACAAATTATTCAAACAAAGAGATTTCTTTTCTTTACCAGATTGTGAAAATTACTATTCTCAAGGGCATTGATATATAATTTAGTTCATATTTATAGTTCTTTAATGGTGCCCTACATATCATAAGCTTTATATAATTTGCTGAATGCATAAAAAGAAAAGGTAGAAAGCTAAACACTGCCTTCTGATGGTGAGGTGGGAAGTAGAGAAAAGTTAGTGATTTTTCTTTCTTTCTCAGTGGTTGGGAGAGCTAATTTTGAAGTATGTCATGTTTTTCTATCTTGCTATGATGATCTTTTCTCTTGACTATCTTAGATGTACCTTAGGCTTATAAGAAGCAATGGAAGGGCACAGATTTTGAGGTGCCGTGAAAGACCTAAACATGGATTCCACAAATCACACCAAGACTGTTACCAAGCCCTAACCCAGCTTCTCATTGGTTGTTGCTGCCTTTTTCTAATGCAGAAAGGGCAATAGTGCAGTATCCTCCCAACTTTACCTTAGTGAATTAAACTGAATTAGTGATTGTATGGTTTCTGGAAATCCAAAATATTCCCTGTAAGGAAATCATTTTGATAAGGGCATAGAATTACATTTGAAAGCTTTGTTTCTTAATTTCATAGAGAAATACTCTGGAAAAAAAACCCCTAAACATATTTATCATGTCATTTCCTCACTCCACAGAAGTGATCAATTATAATAAATTTCCTCAAAGGTTTATTTTTTCAACAGAAATATACTATATTTATTGTAATAACTCACCTGATAAAATTCATTGAACTATTTAAAAAGTAAAATAAAAGCACTGATAATTGCAATTAATAGACACACAGAAAAGGAACAACAAATAACAGATTTTTTTTTTTTTTTTTTTTTTTTTTTTTTTTGACAGGCTCCTACTCTGTCTCACAGGCTGGAGTACAGTGGTGTGATCTCGGCTCACTGCAGCCTCAACCTCCTAGGCTCAATAAATCCTTCTACCTCACCCTCCAGAATAACTGGGACTCTAGGAGTGTGCCACCATGCCCAGCTAATATTTTTTATTGTTTGTAGAGATGGTGTCTCGCTATGGTGTCCAAGCTGGTCTCAAACTCCTAGACTCAAGCAATCCTCCTACCTCAACCTCCCAAAGTGCTGGAATTACAAGCGTGAGCCACCACACCTGGCCTAGAATAATTCTTGATGACTATACTTTTAATCTTTGTCAGATATTTTTGGAGTCTCTCTCCTGAGGGCAATGATTCCTTCTCTTCTGGAAACAAGCTCCCCTATGCCTTCTAAGCCACAGAGGCATGTGGAAGGGTCTTTTTCTTGGGAATACTTTGCCTTCCTCTCCCTTGCAGAAAGAGTCAGAGGGCACACTGGAGCACATCTAAGCAATACGCTGCCTTTCATCACCTGAGTTCCCCAGAAAAGAGAGCCTAAAGCAAGGATTAAAATGCTTTACTTAAGAGATGCAAGCCCAGAGCAACTGAGATGAGAGAAAGAGAAGTGAGGCAGGGACAGACAGGGAATAAGGCATTCCTGCATTGGCAACTACACAAAAGGAACAGCAAGTTGCTCCAGAGTTATATCCTTTGCTGTACAGGATTTTGGTGGGCAGAATGCAGGGAAAAGTATGACTCTGACTAATCATGGGAGGGAAGAAGGAATGGGATTCAGTTCAAGTTTGCTTCTTGGAAATCAAACCCCCCTATATTTCTAGAGTACATCATCTGGATATTTTGGCAGCTGCACAATGTGCCTGATTCCATACCCGCCTTCATGGTGTTTAATTTAAGTCTGAAAGTGGTCATTGAGGCAGAATTGTTGGCACATGGCTGACCAACGTGCCTGCACAGGGGCAGCCAAGGGGAGGGGAGAACTCAGCATTCCCAGGACAAGTGACTGGATGGCTTTGGAGACAGCAGTGCTGGGAAAATCAGTGAAAAGGCTTAAGATATGTATCTGAAATAATACCCTTTCACAAAAACTGAGATTAAGGTCTTTCATTCTACTTTTACTTTGAGTTGGCCTCCTGCATAGATGAGACAGAAAACTGGGAATATTTAGGGTTAACTTTTTTTTTTTTTTTTTTTTAACACGTGTTTAGAAGAACAAATGAAGCCTGCCTGTAGAAGAATAAAGAAGATATGCAGGTTGAAACAGGAACAAGAGTGAAAGGACATCCTCTCGGGATCCCTTGGAGGCTTCTCA
>NC_044985.1:95672942-95705865 GCF_008728515.1 Papio anubis | reverse complement strand
TTTACGCCATTCTCCTGCCTCAGCCTCCCGAGTAGCTGGGACTACAGGCGCCCACCACCTCGCCCGGCTAGTTTTTTGTATTTTTTAGTAGAGACAGGGTTTCACTGTGTTAGCCAGGATGGTCTCGATCTCCTGACCTCGTGATCCGCCCGTCTCGGCCTCCCAAAGTGCTGGGATTACAGGCTTGAGCCACCGCGCCCGGCTCCTGTTTTTATTTTTGAGACAGGGTCTGGCTCTGTGATCAGTCTAGAGTGCAGTGGCTTGATCTCGGCTCACCACAATCTCTGCTTTCTCGGCTCAAGCAATTCTCTCACATCAGACTCTCAAGTAGCTGAGACTATAAGTGAACATCACCACGACTTGCTAACTTCTAATTTTTTGTATTTTTAGTAGAGACGGGGTTTCACCGTGTTAGCAAGGATGGTCTGGATGTCCTGACCTCATGATCCACTTGCCTCGGCCTCCCAAAGTGCTGGGATTACAGGTTCAACACCTGGGCCACCACACCTGGCCCATTCCTCCTCTTTTAAAAGAATTAACATTTTTTTCCTTTTCCTGTTTTTTTTTATTTTTTATTTTTATTTTTGAGACGGAGTCTTACTCTGTCGCCCAGGCTGGAGTGCAGTGGCCGGATCTCAGCTCATTGCAAGCTCCGCCTCCCGGGTTTTTACGCCATTCTCCTGCCTCAGCCTCCCGAGTAGCTGGGACTACAGGCGCCCACCACCTCGCCCGGCTAGTTTTTTGTATTTTTTAGTAGAGACAGGGTTTCACCGTGTTAGCCAGGATGGTCTCGAACTCCTGACCTCGTGATCCGCCCGTCTCGGCCTCCCAAAGTGCTGGGATTACAGGCTTGAGCCACCGCGCCCGGCCGTAAGATTGTTTTTGTGCTTTGGAAAAATATTTGTTTTATGTTGCTTGTTTTTGTGTTATGCAAAGCAAAAATTTTAAAATAACATTTTTATATTCTATTAAGGGCAGAGCTACTGGACTGGCCTTAATTTTTTATACCTGGTATAAAATGAGGGGAAATAGCAAATCTGCTGATTAGTCGGATACCTCACTGCCTAATCTACCATACTGTATTAAATTTTTAACTCCGTTCTTAAAGGACCAGCACCATGAGCATCATCCAGGAACTTAGAAATGCAAATCCTTGGGCTTCACCTGAAACCTACTGAATGAGAAACTCTGGGGGTGGGGCCCAGCAACTTGTGTGTTAAGTATCCCTGTAGTGATGCTGACGATTACCGCAATTTGAGAAGCACTAATCTAATTAA
The DNA here is from genome assembly GCF_008728515.1 of Papio anubis. Classification (NCBI taxonomy): domain Eukaryota; kingdom Metazoa; phylum Chordata; class Mammalia; order Primates; family Cercopithecidae; genus Papio; species Papio anubis. The sequence goes on along the minus strand of NC_044985.1, from coordinate 95,704,588 downwards.
TGGTATGTTACCAAGAGATGGTAGCACTATATCCAGTTAAATTCTTCACAATTATTTGTATTCATCTATCATCTTGCAAAGAGAAAGGAAGGGATGGGACAGGAACAGATAAGGTTTTGCTTTCATGACAAGAAATACACTGTATGTTCGGGTGAAAATGAAAATAACACATGAGGATCCTGGAGAGTCACTTGGGTGTAAAATGACTTAAAGATAAGGAAGATGCTGGGAATAAATTTTTCTATAATCATTTTGCCAAATACCAACTTTGTATATTGATAAATCATTAAAAAGGCAATAGTAATTCATGATGAATTTTCTTCTTAAGCAAAATTTTATTTTTAAGTACTTTCAACAAGGTAAATAACCAGTAACAATTATGGGGATGGGAAGTGCACAGAGTATTGTAACCAAGAGTTTTGAGATGAAGACTTTAAGGGTTCTTTTGTGTATATTTGTATATGGTTTGCATTTCTACTGAAAGCTTTTTCACTGTTTGATATTAGAATAGTATGTGTTCAGAACAGCACATTAGCTTTCTGCAAACTTTGTGTAACAGAGATATTTAGTTAACACGAAGACTGTCATTATACACTAGTTAATGGTTGGATGTCACTGAGACATATACAGATTAATTCCCACCTTAAAAATTCCTATTAATTAGCTTGATGTTCACCAAAATTGCTGCATGGCCTAAAAAATTACTGCAGATCTTACTTACATACTTTCATGTTGGTTGTGCCCGAGACAATAAATGGATTTAAACCTATTTTTCTGGCCAAGCAGAAACATTTGTTTTACTGCTGCTTCTCACATTTCCCAGTATGTATAGGGTAGACGATAAGTAGAGGGGAAAAGAGGCAGTTGCCTAGACTAAAAATAGGCCACACAATCTATGAAGGACTGAGGAACTTATATTAGCATACTCTAGGTCTAGGTGTCCTGTTAACACTGCCTTACTTTTTTCTTGCCAGTGGAGAGGTTATACTTCCATCAGTGCATCCCTTCAGGCATATGATCATCTATATCTTGAGGCCATTGGGAAGGTCCCTACTGCATCAGAGAAGTCCATATCTGGACAGGGGACACCATGTCTTCCATTAAGGTCGCTTGCCCGTGGCTGTGGTTCTTATTAATCACTCTTGATGAGGATGTCCTGCTGACTTTTTTTAATCACCTCTTTCTTAACCAAACATTCCTATTCAAATTGACATTTAATAGTATATATACAATCTTAATTAATTCTGTAAGCTTCTACTTGTTTAGTCACTAGTCTGGCCAAACCCTAAAAGGAATTATATGGGCCATAAAACCCACTATTACTTTCTCCCTTCTGCAATTTATAAAATCACCTCATCTGTTACTAATCGTTGGTAATATGATACAATTTAATCTACATATTATATTGTAGATATAAAGGAATCTTTCATAAATACTTAAGTTTAATTCTATTCTATTTATATCCCAAACAGGAAGATAAACACTTAAGTTCATATCTATTTTGTTTATATCTTAAAAGGAAAGATAAATGCTTAAGTTCATATCTATTTTATTTGTATCCATATAAAATAGATAAATGTAGTTTGATCTTGATATGGAATGATAACCTAGGTACAAATTTAATACACTATACATATATTTATCACACTAAATTTCAGCTTAAATAATTGAATTTTTACTTTATAAATTATGAGAATATCTTTAGAGGAGGTGATATTTGGGATGATACGAAAGTACAGAAAGTACAATTGGTGTTTTTTTTTTAAATTAACTGAACCCTCTACATATTTTCAGACCAACACATTCACATGTTTTTGTCTTTATTTGGTATTTTATGGACATTGTAATCATTTTGTTAACTGTGTACTGGATCATCTTGATTAGATTATTATTTGAGGTATGGACAAACAAAAATTTAAAACAAAAAGTAAAATACCAAAGTTATTCCTAGAAGTCCTCAATAGTAATGAAAATAATATATGAAGTTTGCTGGATTCTGGTAGATGAAAAATAGAATAGAAGGCTTGATGGTGCATGCCTGTGGTCCCAGTTGCTCATGAAGCTGAAGCAGGAGGATCCCTTGAGCCTGAAAGTTTGAGGCTGTAGTGAGCTATGATCACGCCACTGCACTCCAGCTTGGGTGACACAGAGGGACCCTGTCCCAAAATAAATAAATAAATAAAATACTCCATCCAGAAACTACAACATCTAAATGATGTAAAATGTGAAAGAGGTGATATCTGAACATCACACTTGAATGTCTGCCTTCAAATGTGCATAAGTTATTAATTAAAATAGTACATCAAAGTAACGTAGTACCTTTTCACATTTAAGTCTCTCAAGCTTCTTTGGCATTATTCGGTAATGGTCAAATACATAACCTAATGTCAAAAAGGACAAGTCACTTGTCATTGACTCAGTATATGTCATAGAGTGATGTGCAATTGTGAAATCAGAAAAGCTCTCTGTGCAAATGCCTGGCCTACCACCTACAGTCTGGGTGTCTCTCTGAGACTCAGATTTTTAATCTTGAAAATTGTGAAGAAAATTCCACCTCATAGTGTTGTAATGAGCGTTAAAGAAAGAAAGCAGGGAACTTGTCAATTAAAGCATCTTTCACATTGGGGGTGTTTAGAAATCTTAGTGTTCTTTCCTTGTATCTGTTTTGTTTATAGTTTTCCCTTGTTTCACCACATTGAGAAAACTATTGTATTTGTTTCTGCGTATTTGGATAGATTCCTATTGTTTCCTTGGGGCTTTGGGTGTGACCTGTTTAGACAAAAAAAAAAAGTGTTCCAAATTTCAGTGTGTCTTCTAACTACTTTGTGCATAAGATCTGTTTCTCTGGTGATGAGAAGCCCGAGACTGGCCTTTGTCTACTCTCAGGAAGAGTGCTAGCTTCGCTACCTCACAGCACTTCTCTCCTGTCTTTCAGTGTTTCATGCCAAGCACCTGTTGCCCCAGCCCTTCATTTCAAATCTCCATCATCATGTTTCATCCTTCATTGGCCCTAACATTTGTCTTGACCTACACAAGAGACATATTCATTCTGAGTTCTTTTTCTTACATGAGAGTTGCTAAGCATTCTTCAACTACCCTGTGAAAGGTCTTGGTAATGTTTGAGTGGATTCAACCAGGCTAGTTCAGGGATTGTTAAAACAGAATGTTTAACAAAAGTACTACAAATGTTTACATTAGAAGATCTATTCAGCATATTGTGATATTTGCAGCCCCCCCCCAAAAAAAAAAATCTAAGAATACTCTTAGCTTCAGGATAAATTGTTTGGAAAATGATTAGATCAAAACTAATCTATAGTGAAGCTTGCATGAGTCAGAGAGAATCAGTGAAAAGAGTGGCACGTTCTTTGGAAAGAGTCAATTTTCAGATCAGGTCCACAGTTTCTGGAAATGATACTCTCATCAGTGTTTTAAAGAGCATTGTTTGCTTGTCATGTCAGACTGTGTATTGACTAGAAAAATGAGAACTCCAATAATGTATTTATGTCAGTACATAGAAACATATATTTGAAAAGAGGAAATGTTATAATTAAGGGATCAGAGATTTATAATGGCCATTTCAGCAAATTTTGCTGGGACTTATGCTCAGACAACTGATTCTTTAGAGAGCTGATGAGTGGATTTATAGAACTGAATGAAGGGGAAATGAGAATTTCTCCTCCTGCTGTACCAAGAATCAGAGATAATAAGGAGAGAAATCTGAGGAGAAATAAGCCAAAATAAGTGGTGGGGTTGGGTGTTCAGGGAATAGAATCATCCTTTCTCCTCTGCTCACATGTTGTCAGTCATGACTGGCAAGATGATCTGCTCAGGGCATATAATTCAACTCCCTTAATTTATGACCCCTTCAGGAATCTTAAAGATGCCTCACTCTTTGAAGAACATTCTATTTAATCCCTAGAGCATCCTTTAGAAAATATTAGGGGAAGCCTAGCATTATGGAATCTCTCAGGAAACTTCCCTACTTGGAATCTTAAACCTTTGTGATCATTCTTACTTTTTCTTAAGATGCACTAAAATCTGTATTTTTCCTTCCATAAGAGAGGAAGCTTATATATCCTAAGGAAAACAAAAAACAAAAAACAAAAAACAACAAAAAAAAACGTCTAAGGGCGACAAACCCCATTGCTTAAAGCTCATTGTGAGGAAACATGCTTGTTCGCTTTGGTGTGTAGAAAAGGAGGAAAATCTTTGCTCCTCAGAGTCCCAAATGTAGTACTAGAAAGTGAATGGTTATAACAGAACCATGAGTCCATTGTTTTGCTCTGAGGAAAACAGGAAATATGTCAGAGTACTCACCTCTCCACCCTTACCCCAGGACGTTAGCTTCATCTGGCTTTCAGACCCTGAACTGCAAAGAATTGCAGAATTCTCCGCATCTATCCCCAGTTACCAAGGGAGGCACAGCAATGCTGGGACCAGAATCACTGGATTGTTGCACTTTCTGATTTCATGGCAGAGGACTTGTAACAGCAAGAATACTATTTGGGAATAAACCAAATCAATCAATCTCTCTCTCTCTCTCTCTCTCTCTCTGTCTGTCTATCTATCTATCTATCTATCTATCTATCTATCTATCTATCTATCTTTTTGTTTTGTTTTGTTTTGAGACAGAGTCTCGCTCTGTCACCCAGGCTGGAGTGCAGTGGTGCTATCTGGGCTCACTGCAAGTTCCACCTCCCGGGTTCACGCCATTCTCCTGCCTCAACCTCTCGAGTAGCTGGGACTACAGGCACCCGCCACCACGCCCTGTTAACTTTTTGTATTTTCAGTAGAGATGGGGTTTCACCATGTTAGCCAGGATGGTCTCGATCTCCTGACCTTGTGATCCGCCTGCCTTGGCCTTCCAAAGTGCTTGGATTACAGGCATGAGCCACCGCGCCCAGTCACCAAATCTATATTTTAGAGGGAATGAAGAGTGCATGCTAATTCTGACAGACGTCTATGGCAGTTTTTTAAAGTATGTAAATATGTCATCAAGTTTAGTCAGAGGAGGCAGCCTCAAGCTTGGCAGAACCTAAAACCCTCAGTCAGAGTTCAGAAATGAGGCTACATGTTGTTCTCTTCCAACGTTTACCAAAGGCATGATAATTGTAATATCCCATATGCTATAGAAGTTTACACTTTGCAAAATGCTTTCAGTTTCCTTTCCAAAAATCTGTTTCATACACAGTCCTGTAATGCTGACCTGGCAGATATCTTTATTATAATTTTACATCTAAGAAAACCAGGCCAAAGGTCTTGTGGCTAATCAGGTGAACCTTGTGCTGGAATCTAGATCTGTTTACCCGTTCTTCATATTATGTCACTCCCAAAAATTGTTTAAGACAATTTCTTCAGGCAAAACTATAGTCAGTGAACCATTAAATTGGCTGAAAAATGTAAACAATCCAAGCTTAAGCAATAGGTCTTAAGGTTGTATTTTAGAAAGAATTTGTTTTGATCATTGTGTAATACTTGAATATATCATGAATGGTAAGTTGACAATAAAATACAAGCAAACATACAATACAACAATATTGTAAATACTGAATTTGATTTGTTTAATCTATTACTCATTCTATAGCCACTGTGATTCAACTATGGCTTTTTAAAAATCAAGCTTGCTAAACTCTTAGCTGTAATGCACCAACATTTATTAATAGACTTAATTTTACTGGTAAAAAATTTAGGATTCTTTTGGAAAGTAATGTCAATTCAAATACTTACTAGCTTTGTTTTGTTCTACTTGTACATTCCAGTCGTTGTGCTGAGATATGAGCTATGCTAAATTATCTCTACATGCCTGTCTTCTCTCAGGAAATATTATATTTCTGACAATTGTTTACCTTCCATCTGCCATGTGAAGCCAATTATTATTATTATTTTTATAGTCAAGCATGTGTGTGGAGTCAGGAGGCTCCATTTTAATCTGTTTTCTTCTCAAAAGCTGCACTGTCCAATAGAACTTTCTTGGGATGATAGCATTATTCAATATGTGCTACACAACAGAGGAGCCAGTAGCCAAATGTGGCTGTTGAGTCGTCTGAACGAGACTGCTATGAATGAAGATGTGGATTTTTATTTTTATCTAATTTTAATTAATTTTAATTTAAACAGCCATATTTGGCTAATGGCAATCATATTGGACAGTGCAGCACTAAAGGGACTACATTTTTACTAAATCCAATCCAGCAGGCAAGGACTTACAAGCAGAATAACATGGAGAATCACAAGACAGGCTCAGAATCTGGGCACCCTGAGTCAAGTTCTATTCTGAGGCAAGTGATTCAACTTTCTAAACTTCAGTTTCCTCATCTTCAAATGAACATAACGAGAACGCTCAGTTGTAAGATGATTATAAAAGTTAAATTATGAAGTACATATTGAACATTACATGCAGTTCTGGAAATAAATATGATTTATTATTTTTTAGGAGAAGCTTGATTTTGGTTAAAAAAAAATAGACACAGTGTATTTTTATAATTATTGAAAGCATGTTAGGCTTATATCATCAAATTGTAGAATGCAGAACATGTCATTTATGATTTGGGACCTAACTGTATTTTGTATTTGAGTCAGCAGAGTTCTGGATGGCATGCATTGCTTCTAAATATGTTTTAAGCTGCTGTGACTTGGGTTTTCCGTTGGTCAGAAAAATGACACTTTAAAAATGAATTCTTTTACTTTTACCTTTAGTTTCCACAGTGTAAGTATCTATTTAAATTAGAAATAGATCTCAAAGATATATGGTTTGGCTGTGTTCCCACCCAAATCTCATCTTGAATTGTAGTTCCCATAATCCTCATGTGTCATAGGAGGGACCAGGTGGAGATAATTGAATCATGGGGTTGGTTTTCCCCTTCCTGTTCTCATGATACTGAGTTAGTTCTCACAAGATCTGATGGTTTTATAAGGGGCTTTCCCCTTCTCTGGGCCCTCATTCATTCTCCTTCCTACTGGCCTGTGAAGAAGGATGTGTTTGCTTCCCCTTCTCCCATGATTGTGAGTTTCCTGGGGCCTCCCCAGCCATGCTGAGCTGTGAGTCAATTAAATCTCTTATCTTTATAAATAACCCCATCATGGGTGGTATGTTTGCAACAACGTGAGAACGGACTAATAGACAAAGTCTATCTCTGTAATGGTTTCACTGAAAGACGTAAATGTTAATAGAAGATTATTATTAGTATTCTGAAAAATCTGTTAAGAATTATTTCTGGAATAGACACTGCCCATTATCTTTAGGACTCTCTAGTTCATGTTAAAAGTTTTTTTTTTTAAATATAGCATTTATTTAATAACAAGATAACACAAAAAGTCCTTTTATAAAATGTTTTCTCAAATAGCTATCTGCCGTACTTCAACAAATTTAAGTCATCAATTGTAGGAAAAAAATTGTTGTTGTTGCTTGTAGTCCACACTTTCTAAAAAGATAAAAAGTAAAAGCACCAACATAAATGTAAAAGATTGTACAAGGAATCAGGATATTAAAGATATTAGATCCAAAAATGTATGTGTTTTAGAATTAATACAATATAGTAACATTCAAATAGGCTAGAAGTTAAATATACCTCGTATTATTTTCCTAGAATTATAGCATAGCTATTGTAATGGTGAAACCGCGTACTGTGGAAGTATATAAAATAGATTACAAGAAAAATGGTCAATGTTTCGTAAATGATGAATAGAATTCTCCATTTATCTGTATCTATCAGGAAGCAGATAAATGAGAATTTGCATGGCCCAACACTTTTTGGCATAATAAATGTTACTAACCAGGAAACTTTAATTATTGTTTTTGTTTTCCTTTGAGATCTAGCTGATTTATCACTTCTACTGGAAAAAGAGATGGAAATACAGTGTAAAGGTAGAAAAATACTTATTTGGGGAATTTTTCTTAAACTTTGTTCTCATATTAATATGTCAAATAGATCTGAAGATTGTTATTATACATCAGCATGGAAAGAGGTTCTGTCTTCTTTAACAGTCTACCTGAAGTACAAGTTATTCTAGCTGTCATACTATTTTCTCTCTTCCTTAATATTTTATTATCCATCTGTATAACATATTTTATATCTTCTAGCTATAATTTTATTGTAAGCCATGTAAAATTATTTAGGTTATTGAATCACAATGACTGTAACAATTTTGAAAGATATTTGTATGAAAAAAGTGAAAAATGGGGATCCATAACTTGTTTTTTCCGTCTAAGACCATTTAATTTACTCAATTTCATTTTCTCTGTGGTGAAAATTAAAGGTTTGATTTTTGTATTATTAGTAATGTTGAAAAAAGCTGATATCAAAAGGGTATTTTTGATTTTCAATTTACTATGAAATATAAGGACTTCAAATTTTAATTTGGTCTTTTTTTTAAGTGGCAGTCTCAGAATATTCTGGCAAATATTCTGGTAAATAAGTATGTCATTTTGATTTTGATGGGGTCCTAAATTCTCTGAACTTTCTGCTTTAATGTTCAATGGGATGATACTGGGTAGGATTACATATCTGGTGGTGTACAAATAAGAACACAATAATAAATTCTACTAGTTTTTAAAAATTATTCATATAACTAGAATTCGTTTAGGCTTTGTGCCTTTGGTTTTAATGACTTGCCTTTTTTTTAGGATAATAAATGTAGAAAGCAAAGTATCTTTATGGCATAATACAGCCCAGGGCAGAAATACTATTGTCAATAATAACAATAATAACATCCATAATTAGTAAGTATTTACTACGTAGAAGTGGTTTGCAAATATTCTCTCTCTTCATTCTTGCAATAACCACAATTAGTAGGTGTGTTAGTTAGGGGTCTCCAGAAAGACAAAAAGGATATAGATATAGACAATGATAATAGATATTTGAGAGAGAATTCATTAGGAAAATTGGCTGCTGCAATTATGGAGGCTGAGAAGTTCCACAACAGGCTGCCTATAAGCTGGAGACCCTGGGATGCTGGTGACCTGGCTCATTCCAAGTTTGAAGGCCTCAGAACCAGAGAAGCTATGGTGTACCTCTCAGTCTGAGACCAAAGGCCTTAGGGTGCAGGGAGCCACTGTTCCAAGTCCTGCAGTCCAAAGACCAGGGAGCCTGAAATTGGGGTCCCACAAGAGAGAAAGAGTGTGTACTGGCTTCAGATCAAGTATTCACCTTCCCTCTGTTTTTGTTCCTCTGGGTGCCCAGAAGATTGGCTGTTGCCCACCTGCGTTGAGAGCATATCTTCCCTACTTACTCTACTCATACTCACATGCTCATCTCTTCTGAAACATCTTCATAGGCACCCTCTAAAATAAAGCTTTACCAGGTTTCTGGGTATTTCCTAATCTAGTCAAGGTGACATCTAAAGTTAACCATCACAATAGGTTACTATTACTATTTCTATTTTGAAGATAAATAAACTGGACTTAAAAAATATTAAGTAATATTCCCCAAGGAGGGCATACAGTAATTTATAGAGTTCACATTTGAAGCCAGGCAGCATAATTGCTGATTTTCTTTTTATCACAATGCTATAAAGATTCTGAGAAGAAAGGGAATCACATGACACTGAACTTTTATTATCCTCTGCTATGTGTGAATGAGTAGGGGATGCATAAAATTATTCATGTGGTCCAGGTGTCACCTCTTCAAGGCAGGTTTTTTTTTGTTTGTTTGTTTGTTTGTTTGTTTGTTTTTAGCTGAATGAGACTTTGCTTAGTGTAGATTTTTTACTTAAGAAATGAAACGATTTTAAAAGAGATACAGACTGTGGAATTTGATTAAATTATTTCTTATATTGAAAAGTATGTTATCAGACTACTTAAGCTTATTTCTACAGACACAGGGAACTAAAATAATAAAGTGTAATAACAGAATGGACTGAAATGCCCTAATTGGGCCCGCTGACTTCATGGCCTTTTCTTTATTAACACTAGAAGACAAAAAAAGACAATTAGTTATATTTGAAGTGTGTTTTGTTTTGTTGCTCATGGGGTAATGTCTTCTATAAATCATATTACTTTAGTTTTTATTTTTTAGAGAATTTTTTGTGGATGAGGTGGAAGGAAGGAAAATCAATATGAGAAAAATGGCAGGCTTGAAAAAGATCTCAAGTCTATGAGATGACTCTACTGATTTCATGAAAATCATATTTTATCTTATTAAGGGGAGATACTAGAACAGTGATTTTTTAGTTAATTTTATTCATACATCATAGCCACTCCACTTTTTGAAATTTTTTATTTAAGGACCAGAATACTAAGTAAAGTTATTCCCTATTTGGCAACTGGTAAAAATATATACCATTTTGATATGTCCACGTATAAATGGATAGGCTAAGTTGATCTAAATATTTTAAATAAAATATTTATGACTTCCTTTCTTCTATAGCTACAATAAGTGATTTTTGCCTCCCTAAACTACATTTGGTTTTGCAAATATTTACAGCAGTGTTTTATAAAATATGTATTTTAGTTTTAATAATTATTAGGCTCAATTCCCTTTGTGAAGAATCGTAACATATTCGGGGTTACTTTTGATAAAAAGATGGAGGAAACTTTAAAATTATTGAAATGCATGTAAATCCTTTTAGGTTTAGAAACCCTCTAACTAATTATTTCCAGAATTTGTATATGGCCTTAAGATAAACACATTTGATGTTATTTTATTTTGAGCTCACATTTTATTTATTAAAACATGTATATTTGAGACTTACACACTACACTTAAATTTAGCACACATTTGGAAATAAAGAGCGATAAAAATCTCTTAATCTATTCTATAAAAGCAAAGTTGAAGAGGATCATAGACTGTAATATTGAGAGAATTTAGAGATTGTCTAACCCCTCTCTCATTTTGAAACTGAGTCCCAGAGAGAATAAATAATTTACTAAAGATGAGGGTTTTTCTTGCCCTACTCTTAGTCGAGTCCTTTTTCAGCTATATTATTCTAAAAATATAATTTGATTCAAGATACTAGAAAGAGGAATGTAACAAAGATTTAAAGAAAATATATGCCAATCTATATATGTTTAGGCACACATTTCCATTGATCAGTGGGAAGAAAATAAACAATATAGATGCCATAATTCATGTGTGACTGAACTGTAATCTAAAGTCATCAAATATCTACAATAGATTATCAAATTTGATACGAATTTCATAGTCTTGTTCAAAGAGTACTGGGCAGTATGTTTTGCAAGGAAAGGATGGAGAAGATAATGAAGCAGCACTTAACATACCTATAGATATGTCTTTTATAAAGCACAGGTAGAAATATGGAATGAAAGGAGGCAGCCTGTGTCATTGATATCATTGTTCACATAGTGAATGTGTAGCTGAACTTCACATCTATGCATTACACTGTCATTTCATGTATGTAGAAATTACATGTCATAATGATAAATCTTTGTAATTAAAATTGTATCATGCTTCAAATGCAGTCCTTTGGTGCTCAGGGAAAAGAGGTGAATCAAGAATTAGTGTCTTGGCTCAAGCACCTCTTAAAAATTACGAGAACCTAACTATCACTTGTGCAAAATAAATACATCAGAGGTCACGGTGTAGGTTATCAACTCCTTTGTGATTTTATTGAAGATCACCAGTGCATAATTTAAGTAACTATTCAATTGTTTTGTGTATTTAATACTATTACTATGCACAGTGACTTCTGTTACTTTTGGTTCATTATTAAATATAATGAAAAAATATTTACAACAATAGTGTTTATGGAGCCATTTTCATGTTAATTTTAATGTCTAATTTAAACTTAAATCAGGGAGAGATTTAGTGTAACTTTAAAGTTCGTTTACATTTTAATCCATTAAACTATGACTTAGTAAGAAATATTCAATGCCAAAGAAATTGTAATTCCTTTGGAATTACAAAATTTTATATTTTTGAAGAGGAAATCAGCAGTAATATATAATTATCAAATTAACAGAAATGGGGTCTTCTAAGCCATGAGTACGTTTCTAAATAGATAAACATAGAATGATGGACACTCCCCCCTCAAATGGTTTTCTTTCTAAAATATTTCTAATTATAATTTCAAATGACATTTAAATCAACTAGCTTGTGAAATAGGGAATGTCCTATGGAAAAAAATAATAAAATAATTGAGATACAAAGGGCAAACAGTTGACAATCCATAAGTGTATACAAATTTTGTACTCTGATTATTGTCATTTATGGTTGTCTGATTAGAACTTTGCCATGAACAAATGTAAAACAATCAGAGAATTAAGTAGCTCTTGTATCCAAAAAACACTCTAAGACTTATGCATAAAGTCAGAAATGGTTTTGGAAAGGCAAAGTGATAAAAGCAGAGCTCAGAGATAAAATGCTTGAAAGATTCTGAATGCAGAAATACAAATTTTGCCTGAGAATTTTGATTTATTATTTGAATTCAAACCCAGCCTATGTGTTCTAGATGAGAAGGCATATTTCTAGATTATAAAAACAATATTTTCAAGATATTCTCTTCTAGCCCTAGCAATGTGAAGTTGTAAAAAAAAGTCTGGTTTTGAAACCTGATAATTTGAAACTCAATACTAGCACTGCAAGAAAGGACAGTCACAATCACTTATGTGCTGTGCCTCAGTTTTCATCTGAAAATGAGAATTAAATGCAAACAATATATGCAAACTTCCTGGCATAGTGTTTAGAACACAGTATATGTTAGTTCCCTTCTTGTATCTACCTTTCTTACGCAGTTCTCAATAGAGTAACAATATTTATGAATATTAATTTATTGGTTAATCCTTGCCACATCTATATAAAACGTGTTCTTTATTGGTTCTTTGTTGACAGATATGGTTGATTTTAGTAGTCTAGGCTCACTAGCAACCAGAAGATTTCATATTCTCATTCTACTTATACCTTAGATAAATCACCTAATACCTCTTGCACTTGAGTTTTCAATTATGAAAGAATAATTTTCTGAGTATTTTTTTCTTTCCTTTTATTATTTGATAATACCTACCTGCTACCTATCCTCTTGGAAAGTTCTAAGGCAAAATGTGAGTCACATTTTCTTAGTGCTCAAGTTTTCTCCTTAGAACAGGTGAGGACATGACATTACCCCTTCTAATTCAGCAGAGAACGGTGCTGTAGTTTTGCTTTCTGAGCACTTGGGAACTGAAGTTCACGCATTTAATTAAAAAATGCAACTCTATATGCATATCTAGGGACCTCTATTAGGGTTTAATTGTTCTTTGTGTATTTATTTTCTGGCATAGAGATAACCTGCTATAATAATAGTAACGAAACGTATTTATACTTAGCTATGTGTCATTAAAGATAGATTCATTTTTTAAAATACATTATTTTGCTTTCCTGGTAAGGCTCAAGAATAGCAAAACAAAGACAACAAAAACTTTTGATGACTTTTGGGGAGGGAAAAAAGGAACATGAACTGGGCAACACAACCAATTTACTTGATTTTAAATATTGAGTTTAAGCCAAGGCGTAACACTGGTGCCAAGCCTTTAACACAAGACTTCCTAGTGGTGCCAAGAAAATCCTATTCATTGTTCATTTCTTAATTTCTTAGTTCCTCTGCAATTATTCAAATGTCCCCGCTGAGTAGAGCTACCAATTCAGCTAAGAATTTGTTTCGCCAGAGATTACTTTTATACTGTATTTGAAACTCATTAATCATTGCTCCCTTTTAAGCCTGCATTTCACAATAAAATGGGATCTGAATGCCTAGATATTCCATTATTAGTTCTAAATAAGCAGAAACAGTACCAAATATATTTTTTACCCCTCTTACTTGATGAACTTGCATTAAGAATATTTTGATGACTTATTTTAATTGGCTAAGATCTAATTTATTAGATATTTTCTGGGACTTTTAAAAATAATTAAAATACCCACTTACTGTTTGCTTGAAAACTTGAACTTCTAAAGAAAGGGCAGGCTATCGCTGATAGTGTTTTCAGTAGCTCAATTGCTATAACACGGCTGGGTCTCTCTGTCAGTGTGTAAAAAAGAAGTGAAGCAAGTGTCGTCAAAACAGTGGAGATGTGAAACACCTGCAGAGTAGACTTGGTTTGCAGACTCAGTAACCACAGGATGCTTGGGGGTTGCATTCTAAAATTAGAATCTTTACTCCAAACATGAAAACTTAGGAATGATATCTTAGTAGCATTTCACAAGTGTTTAGACTTATTTCATGTTTGTTTGTATTCTTTTACTCCATACATAAGGCAATTGACAGCTTAAACTCTCTCATTGCTTAGAACCACTGTAACAGTTTTTAAATGGTTTTCATATGCTTGTATACAAGACCGTGGATTTTCTAACAGAAAGCAAATAATGACCATATGTCTCCCTTTATTGCTGGGCATGAAAGTATATTTAACAATTACGTCTATATCCTTGTTTCAAGTTCTTAAATTTGGTGGCTTAGAGAAAAGTTGTTTATAAAACATTACTCCATCATTTTATTTTATTTTTTAAAGCATAACTATGTTTAAAAAACAACATAAAATCTGTTTTCTATGAAATAATTGTAATAATAAATCCATACATGTCAACAGGTCATACCTATTTCAATGTTTCCTAAAGAAAAATAAATATTGACATGTACCTAGAACTGAGCAAAAGGCAAATAAAAAGACCAAAGAGAGATATAGCAAAATAGCTGATAAATATATAACAGAAAAAGAGGATATGTGTCTATACATGTTATTTTTCTATATATACATATATTTATATGTACATGTGTATAGATGCATACGTATAGACACATACATGTATGCATTTATATGTCTATATGAGTATAATATCTAACTATTATGCATAGCCATGCACACTGTGTGTCACTGACACATCCAAAGAGAAATGTACTCAACTTGATATAATTCTGTTTTTCTATGCATGGTCACAAACGATATTTGGCTCCCAATAATTTATTTTTATATAAAATTAATTTTACAGAAAACAGTATGGAACTCAATAGACAGAATGGCAAATGAGTAATCCATATGTGTTTATATCTATCAACATGGCACTGAAACATTGTGTGTGTCATGGGAAATGTGCCCACAGGCTGAAGTGAATATACAAAGGCATCACATGGGGAGAACATGCTGGAGGGGTTTTATTTGATGTTTTCAAACTGCTCTAGGGTCTGTCTTGCAAGAAACCCTTTTGGTTTTCTTTTCTTTTTATTACTTTTTTATTTTTTATGTTTTAAAACATACAGATCTCCTTTGAAACATCCTGCCAAGAGAAAGAGTAAAAGAGTAATTACAAATGAACTATGCAATCATATTCTCTCTCTCTCTCTCTCTCTCTCTCTCTCACACACACACACACACACACACACACACACCCCAAAGATAGACATTCAAGTTCTATGTTTGTATCTGTAGAGACACCTGCCACAGTCAACAGTTAGGATTTGTGAAATTGCATACCCAGAATTTGAGATCACAAACGGTACTGAGGGCAGGATAAAGAAAAGATGGCACTGAAATGAAGAGCTATTACATGTACCCATGAAGGTTTATTTTCACTTGCTTATTGGTATGGGTATGTGTATTTAATTATTTAAAATTATTAGAAGACATATATATTTTCCTACCAAATGGAAATAATTAAAATAGCCCACTCCCTTGAACTCTTCACATCTCATTAAAGGTTGATACTAGGCTTTGTGTCACCCCAAACTTACACCTAGCTCATTGTTTTTGGAGCTGAAGATTAGGACAAAGTTTTCGGCAAAACTGTCTTTTCAATATGCCATGGAAAGCTAACTTGAAATTTTAAACCTGACAAGAACACTTCAACTTTCTATAAGTGACTCAAGTAATTACTTCTTCACAAGACAGACATAGTTTTGACGCTATATTCATATCGTTTTCGTTTCATGAGTCTTTCATTGCTTCCTCTTAAACTAAAGCTGGACACTCATGGGAAGCTTAGTGTAATTTTATTCATAATACGGAGCTTGCAAAGAATGAATATATCTTGAAGGTCTGATGGTAAAAGGCGTGCTCTTTCTTCCTCCCAGGAAGAAAGCCTGCTGTTAAACTTCTGTTTGCACACAAAAGATTTCTACAGAAGAGTTTATGTTACTCCGTGGTTTAAGAAGTCAGAGCCCTCTCAGTAGGAGTAGCCCCCAGGCTGGCATTTGATAACAGTGAACAAACAGGTGCAGTCCTCTGGTGTTCACATTGCCAGCTTCTCCACAGGACAATGGTAGTTTTATTCCCTGCGGTGAGTGGGTTGCTGGGGTGGGCTGTTACCTCTGCTGAGAACAAACCCACTCTTGATGAAAGGTTACAATTATTATTCTCGGGGGAAATTCAAAAATATCATCCTACATACAGACGAAGTTCAGGGCATGAAATTTAACAAGATTTCTTCACTCACACAAAGGTCTCAGTGAAAGTTAACAAATCGTCAGTGCCCTGCCTCTGTCCTTAGTGAATCATTCTTGCTGCTATTGGGATTGTGTGACTATTCCAGGTGCGTGACATACGTTAAATGGTGTTGTTTCGGAAAGCAGACCTTTCCTGAATTTCAGGAGGATGGAAAATACGGTACTTAAATTTCTCTTTCATCTCTGTCTGGTTGCCTTAGAATTATGTGAAAAATGAGTGTCACTGATGTATCCCTGTATGTATTATAAAGGAAGATTAAGCTGTTTTTTGAGAGGAAATTATAGAAAAGTATACTTTATTTACTGTTATATTTTTGCCATCCGTTATGCTAATTAAGTAATATTTACCCTCCTCGTAAGTATGATATTTTAGAGATGGAAAGGACAAACTTCCTTAACTTCCAGACAGCGAAAACCAACCAACCAGCCAATAAACTGAGCTCCAGATGGGAAACAATGACTTTTCAAAAAACACTTTTGGGAGTTAAGTGTAGAACCTCATTGTTTGACTGGTTTTAGTTTCCTCATTCTGCATTTGTGTTTCCCAAAGTTTAAAGCATATACGGCTGTCATGCTTTCTTGCTTGAAGGCATTCTGTTAATGTGGAGCCTGATGATTTTCTGTTTATTTTAGAATCTCATTATTTACATAAACAGGGCAGTAGATGAAACCTTCTCATTGCTTCTGAGGCTAGAATGAAAACAAACATACTTTTCCTTGTTTTGGTGGTAGTGTCATACTTTTGTGTCCAAAAAAAACTGTAATGTCAAATTCTTTTAATTAACTAAGTTAGGCAAAATATATTTTTGTAACTCAACAGAATATATCCATATTCTATTAAAGTTTTCACATTAACCAGTCATTTCTTTTAATTTATTAATAACAAAATATAATGGCCAGGAACTTACTTTAACAATTATGTTTTAACCAATAAGTCACTATCTTCACCTTGCTGTCCACCATTATGTCTGCTAAAACCTAAACCTGTCAGTAATTTCAGTGCTTATATTAGGAGATGTAATTTGGTTAGGTAATTTGTATAGTCATTTACAATCTTATCATGGAAACAAAGATCTTCTCTATTAAAATGTTGTACCCCATTTAGCTTAAAGCTCCTGTTCTCATAAGGAAATTCATCTGACTTTCTTATGTTTGACTTATGAAATTTTTCTCACTAAAGTAATACTTCCAATATTTGACAGGTCTTGTGTATTAGTACGCAGTGACAAAGATTAATATCACATTGACTAAGTATAACCGAGGATCGGACAGCTTTTGAGGAGATAATGGATAAAATAGTTAAGCAGTCACTGAGGAAGTGAGTTTGGAAATATCTGGTATGCTGGTCAAAGAGGGGAGAACCAGGCTGGATCATGATATAAGAAAGCCCATAGAGCAAAATAAGGGCATACATTATCTGGGCATGAAGCTGGATTGGGTTTGGAGAAAATGCTTCAAAATAGAAAAGTATAGAGATGATCTAAACACAAAGCAAAGTTTTTCTAAGTTCTTCATTTTTAGGGGTTTGGTGAGTTGAGTGGCATTGAGATACTTGTAACCGCAGTTGTGTAATCACACTTCCCTGCTTAGCAAGTCTTTAGGAAGTTTCTATGGGTTATTAGGAAAAGACGTTTTATGAAAGAACATTAAATTAAGCTAGTTACTGAGATAAAATGTGTTGCTGTCTATGGAATTCCATCCTTGGCCCTGGGTACCATTCAACATCCCACTCCTTTCAATTATAATATATTTTAATTAGGGCAAGTGGAACAGAAGTATATGTAAAAGTACTACAATAAAGTGTGGGAGACACTATATTGAGACATAAAGAAATATCAGAGACTGGGGTAAATTCTTGCCAAATCAGATATTTAAAGTAGGCATGGTGGAGACAATTAGTGCTCATCAGTATCTGTTTTCTCTTCTTCCTGAGGATGCAGTCAGAACATATTCAAAAGGTAACTAACAAAAGGGGGAGAGAAAGAAAAAAAATGTGTGTGTTTGTGTCTCCTGCTGATTACAGTTACGCTCTCAGCCATGTCAGGACTGGCACTTATGTGGTTCCGAGACATTCCTAGTCATAGCCAACTGATGCAGCCACCTCCCTTCAGCTGTTTTTTGTCTTTCCCTCCACAAAAGATCACAATTTTCTTTGGCCTTTGCCTTTTTCAGCAGGCTGTGAAGCTTGAAATTTCTTACTGCTGCGTTTCAGTTTTTTCTGGTTCTACTTAACTGGGGCAAGGGAATAGAGTTAAGGTTAAATACAGAATATTACGTGATCTGTTCCTCCAATTAAAATAAATTACACTCTGGACACAAAACAGTAAAAAAGAAAAAAAGAGAAAAAGAGTATGAAATGGAAATGCCTTCCTACACAATCCTTCTTTCTTTATTGTGAAATATTGTACATATTGTTAAAACAAGATGTTTTATCATCTTAGATAATACCAAATATCAACATATATTTATTTCTGTAGTTTTAAAAAACAGTTTTACAGCTGGGCATGGTGACTCACTCCTGTAATCCAGCACTTTGGGAGGCCAAGGTGGGCGGATCACAAGGTCAGGAGTTTGAGACCAGACTGGACAATACGGCAAAACCCCATCTCTGCTAAAAATACAGAAAGAAGTAGCTGGGTGCGGTGGTGGGTGCCTCTAATCCCAGCTACTTGGGAGGCTGAGGCAGGAGAATTGATTGAACCCGGGAGGCGGAGGTTGCGGTGAACCGAGATCGCACCAGTGCACTCCAGCCTGGGGACAGAGCAAGACTCCCTCTAAAAAAAAAAAAAAAAAAAGGCAGTCTTGTTTTTGTTTCCAATATTTTATTCCATCCTTCAAAAACGACAGAAGCAGGAGTAAGTTGGTAGTGTTTATATCTTCGACAAAAATGCTAAGTTATTCTTTCTAGGTTTTATCTGTTGGTAAAGTCTCACTAATACTAATATTGTTTGAGCAAGGCAGCTCTTATAAAGAAAAAGTATTTTGTCTCCTAAGTGGATAGCTGTTACTAGCTAGTGTTTTCTTTCTGTGTCTAAAACAAATTGTCTCCAACTATAGTATTTCTGAAATGCAAAGCTTTTGACTTGGAAGCTCATTGATTATGTGATGAAAAGGAAATGTTTCACAGCATTCCTTGTTCTATTATTCAGCAGTCGTTATTTATCAATTTTCTTTAACCACCCTCTGGAGCTCAGACACTTTACTATTTCCAGTGGGGGAAAAAAGTATTTCCTAAAATACCCATACAAAGATTTGAAAATAATGGTACAAGTAGTCTGAAGAGGAAAATGGATGGATGGGGATACAGGTATGTGTTTAATCCTTGATCCTTTTTCTTCCTCAGTTAAGATCATTTTTTATTCACTTCCTTTACATTAAAAAAGGTAGATATTAAGTACATCGAATTTTATTGGTATAAATATGTGACTCTTACGTATGTGACCATGAACAAAGAAATACTACCGACTTATTTCTGCTCACATCCCTGGCTGCTGTCCACAATGTGTTTTGTTTTCGCTTTCCTGTCTTTTTCTGTATAGAATGAGATCTGATATCTTTGTTTCACCCTCTAAGCATAATCTATAGCCAATTACTGTATTTATGTGATCTATTTGATGTGTATCTAACACCCTTGATGAAAAAAAAAACTTATACAGATTATTCAAATAACTTTTATCTTTTATATGCTTTTCCTTTTTTTTATTTTTATAGATCTGGAGGGTATGAGTACAGTAGTGATACATCAATATGTTGCATAGTGGTAAAGTCTGGGCTTTCAGGGCACCCATCACCCAAATAGTGTTCATTGTACCCAGTAGGTAGTAGTAATATCTAAATTTTAATGGATACCAAATGAATGTACTATAACCCTTTCTAAGTAAAAATTCTTGAAATTCCATGTTATCATGCCAATACCTGGAAAACTACTAGGTTGCAAAAAGTGTCATCCTTTAAATTTTAGTGTGTGCTATGGGACTCCTAGCAACAGCCTTTAGATGCCCATAGTTGCCACAGGGCTTTAGAGGACTAATAGGGACAAGTCCTTCCTATTATGAGTCATGGCATAGAAATCTAGTGCGGGGTTTCCATGAGAATGGCAAACTTGAAACAACATCTCCTAATTGGAACAATATTCATTTAAAACTTGGTTATGGCTGGGTGTGGTGGCTAACACCTGTAATCCCAGCACTTTGGGAGACCGAGGTGAGTCGATCAACTGAGGTCAGGAGTTCAAGACCAGCCTGATCAACATGGTGAAACCCCGTCTCTACTAAAAATCAAAATTAGCCTGGCATGGTGGTGCATGCCTGTAATCCCAGCTACGTGGGAGGCTGAGGACGGAGAATCACTTGAACCCAGGTGGTGGAGGTTACAGTGAGCCAAGATTGTGCCATTGCACTCTAGTCTGGGCAACAAGAGCGAAACTCCATCTCAAAATTAAAATAAAGTAAAATAAAATAAAATAAAGCTTAGATTATGAGCAACCTCTAAAAAGCCAGATCTACTTGTGGAAATTGAGGAAAGGATGCATCTCTGTACACTACTTCTTATCCTCCAGTTGAACCTTTTCCCCTCTGCTTGAACCTTTTCATTTTCTGCACTCAGCAAGGCAGCACAAGGCATAATCTCCACCCCTATCTCACGAAGATGAATTGCTCTAAGTCTTGCCTGGTATCTGCAATTTATGTCTCATTGCTCTTACTTTTCCAGTACCTGTTCCCTCTTTTACAACTAAACTTCTTGAAAAAGTCATCTGCACATTTGGTCATCATTTTCCGATATTAATTCAATTTCATCTTACATTGTGTAACCGAACTCTTTTTTAAAGGATATCAGTGACTTCCATGTAGTCACATCCAATGGATAATGTTATATCCCATCATCTGTAAACAAGTTCTTTATCCTTTGTTGCAAGATTTTCTCTCCTGCCTTCTCATAATTCTACATTCTTTAAATTACCTTCTCTTTTCCCCAGATGTTTTAAAAATCTGCTTTGCAGTTTCATCTTCTTCTAGCAGACCTACAAATATTGTGGCAACTTCATTCATGTGCAAAAATTTCCCAGTATTGTATCAGAATTCTCCTATGAATCTCAGACTCAAAAATCCAAATGTACACCTAGGATTTACATAGAATAACTGACATATATTCTATTTTGACATCTCCAAAGCTAAATTCCAGAACCTCATTTCTCGCCTCCAAACCACTTCATCTACTGCTATACATTTATTCACAATCTCACAAATCTTTTCATTCCAAGAATATACTAAACACACTTTCATTCCCAGAATATACTAGATAGAATATACCTTGTATATGTCTTTTTTCCCTGTGAAATACTTTCCTACTATCTTTCATATGAGTGACTACCCTTGCTTCAAAGTCTTAGTTTAAAGGTTATATCCTCTGACAAGATTTCTTGGATAATCCTCACCACCCCATAATATAAATGAGATTCTCCATCACATTCTACCGCCTTGTAAGCAGTTATATGCATTGTGCATAATTGTTTTTATTATCGTTTTCTTAGAAATTATCACAATGCATAATTAACAATGCATTTAATTTACTCAGTTGTATTATTTTTATTTCCCACTCGAAAGAAAACTCAGTAAAGGTTGGGACCGTGTCTCCCTTGTTTACCACTACTTAACAGTGCCTTGGAAAGTGCAGTGATTTCTTATTGTCTAAGACACCATCCATTGTAAGATAGTATTTTATGTACTATTAAAATAGAAAAAAAAAGTTGATAAACTGTAATATACTTCTTTTTGTTACTTAGGACTTTTTTCCTATGTATTCAAAGAGCCTTTTAATATTAGAATCATTTAGACAGGAGTTTTTCACATGTCACTCTTGTTCATACATGAAAATACAAAATAATGAGCAAAATAGACTGTTTAAGCTATTCCTAAAACTTCCTTACATTTATAATGTAACTTGTAGTCACTTTTCAGCTCTCCATTTGCCTTTTCTGTGCTGTCAGGAGCATTGATGATTGGGCAATTATCAAAAGGGCATAGCAACTTAGTTCTTGGGCTATTCTTCCACACTGCTGACAAACATTCTATACGGTTAATGCTGGTGAATTCTTGATCTTATAGATGATGTTAGTGTAAGGTTTTTATAAAGCAAGCTCCTATCAACTCCTATTTATTCCTCAAATAATCCTTAAAATGGTTTGTTAGCTTAAATGTCAAAGCATTGATATTGTTCCCTAATGCCACTGGAAATAACAGGCACATGCTGAGAGTTACTACAAAGTCACAACTACCATCCAGCTAATAGCAATTATTAAAATAACTTGCACCTTAATTTCATGGATATTAAAATAAGAAAAGGTGTGCAACTTAGAACAGGTGAAATAAGGTAACGGATCATCCATGACTCTTCTTTCTTCTTCCAACTCTTTTCCATGACTACTTCCTTCTCATCATTTACTTCTCAGTTCAAAAACTATGCCGTGACTCCAGAGGGCTTTCCCTGACAATCCTATGTAAAATAACCCAGCACTCCCTCTGCTGCTTTGAACCACTCTATGTTAAATTATCCTGTTTGATGTCATTGTTAAAACATGTTTACTGTCTTTCAGTTCTTCTCTCTAGAATCTTTGTCTAGGAGAACAGAAACCTTTTCACTCTCATTCGCTGATATGACACAAATTTGTTGAATGGATGGCTGGATGGAGAGATGGTTGGTTTTTCTAACTCGAGTTTTAGACTTAAACGTCAGTTGAGTAACCTTTGGCTGTTTTTGGTTTTGATCCTTCCTATTTTTTTTAAGCTCAAAAAACAAGTCCTTTCCTAACCCCACCCTCAGCTTATACTCTCGAGATAGCTGGTACACCTCAGATCCAACACTCCAAGCTGTTACTTTCATGGAATGAGGAGATCATGTTAGCCAGCAAGAAAGGTTAATGACAAGAAAGACAGGGAAAAAGGAAAGCTTGAATAAAAGCAGTTTCTGTTACAACTGAAGCTCAATCTACAGATTTGCCTGTTACGACAGAAAGAAAGGAACCAATCTTAGTAATTTGTAGTAGTAAGAAGTGATAGTGTTTATCGGGAAATTGAATATGCATAAAGATACAGCAAAATTATTTTTTTAAAGTTGGGCATCAAGTGTTATTTGTTTATCAAGTGTTATACAGGTAAAATTATTGGTTACCTTAAAAGCATATTTATATTTGAATATTTTATATATATGTGCTTAAAATATACATTTACGTAGATTGTAGTGTGTCAAATATAAAACATTCAAGTATTAATAAACATAATTCAAAATATGTATTTTCAGTAGCTCTATACTCTGTACTTTATTATACTCTGTTGTTTAAAGTGATGTGGCTATGAGATAATAAACAAGACTCTCTAATTGCATATCACCCGGCAAATAGAAAAGAAAACATAATTCTGCAGGCATATAAAAGCTCGTAGACTTAAGTCACTTCAAAATTGCAGCCAGAACACTGTAAAAAAATAAAAAGTCACAGCTCTCAAAGAAATATCAACAGTTTGTTAATATCAGCTACTAGCTTTTTGTTTTTCGAGTGAATAAAAGGGCTTACCACATACAGATGAGGAGTTTTGTGTAGTATATTGGCAAATACATCTTGCAGTCTTCTTGTCAAGGTTGAAATGTGACCTACTAATGCTTTTATGTTAATGTTGGAGGTTTTAAAATTCTTTGATTAAAAAAGTAATTGGCTGTGTGTTGGGAGTAATAAACAGCTCAGACTGAAAGTACCACCTTTCGGCATTTCACTGCATGAGTAGAAGCTCTTGTTAACACCTATGAGATCTCTCATGTAACATAGGAAGAAAGATGACACATAGGTTCAATTTTTGTAATGAAAATAAAACTATTTAGCAAAGATAAGCTAGACTCGCATGCTTATTAAAGGCAAAAATCCTATAGTCCAAGGTAAGAATTTAGTAGCAAATCCACGATGCTCTCAGAGGCACAATAAGCCAAAAGGGCTGTTTCCGAGATGGACATGTTTGACTACATCATGTATTGATTACTTGTAAGAAGGTGACCCTAAATCAAATGACATTTTTCTTGTCAGTGCTTGTGTCAGTTGCATTTTTAAAACAATGGGCGTGTTTACCAGATTTTTGGTTTTTTTTACCACAGTACATTAATTTAGAAGCAAGCTTAAGACGAAGTTATAATTTGTTGCAAATATACACATATAGACAAGGAGAGGGGTCATATGTGAGACGGAATAGTTTTCTGTACAATTCAAAAAGATTAGTGGTTGTTTAAATATTATGTATTTTATAGGAATATTTTGCAGAACAGTTATTATTTTCTGGGATTGTGATCAATGGATTTGGAAGAGGTCGTAGAATTTTTCTTTGCAGCATATGAAACTATGTCTACATATTGAATTGCCTGTCTCGGCCCTATTCCAGCCACTTTCTGGGGTCTGTTTATCACAGACCATGCATGGAATTGGAACCATAAACAACTTCTCACTTCTGAGGCGCTATAACACTAATCACTTTTATATTATGCCTGATAAAATCCAAAAACTAAATGTTTTGGGTTACAAATATAAAAATGTGCTAATCCTGCCTGTGGTCAGTGACCATTTTAAATTGTTCCATTACATGAGCCCCAAAGGATAAATACAATAAGACCTGATGGGATTAAATAAGAGCTCTGCATGTTCATGCACATTTACTAGGGTTATTTGCTCTTTCTTCCATTCATTCTTTCATTGCATTTAATTTTTATTTAAGTGACTACTATTTTGTATTTGTTTTCCTAGTTTGATTTTGGATTTCTCCCTGTAAGATATCCTATAAACTCTATATTTGGGGAAGACTATTTATATTTAATTTTATATAAAGTATATGAAGTCTTGTAAAATCACATGTCAAGATGTTGGCATGGAGGAACACTTTATCCACTTTCTCCCAAATTTAACCTTTTTCCCCAGTTGGATGGAGCTTGAAAACCTTGAGGGAAGATTTACTAGTTTCTATTGTTTACAAACTGCTAAATATATTAATTACTTTAGAAATTGCCACATAAAAATCTGAATCTTAGATGCAGTAATCCACAGAACCAGTTAAAACTCTTTTTACTTGTTTATTCATGATTAGGAAAATAAGACATTTGGAAGGAATTGGGAAATAAGATAGACCTCCATGGGCTGGGGGAGGGAGAAAGGATAATAACGGTGTCCAGAAAAACCTGTCAAGGGCAATTTTAAGGAGATAAACCACAGTAGTTAGTATGTCAGTTAGAATAGGCTAGATTATGTGGTGGTGACAAAAAACACCAAAATCGCAGTGGCTTAAAACTGTATTTCTTTTATATTTTAATAGTAATAAGAATTAGATGGAAGCTTTGTTCCACATTTGTCCTTTCTCAAGGATACAGGCAAAAAGATTCTCCACCATTGTGAATGACTCTGGGTCCAGAATAGGGGAAAATATATTTTGTAAATTGTATACCAGCTCTTAATGGCTTTCCCTGGAAGCAACAGACATATCTATTTCACATTTCACTAGAAATAGCATTGGCCAAATCTAACTTCAGAGATGTGGGGAAATACAATCCTGCTAGGTTTACATAGGAAGTATATGGAGAATAGTACTAGAACGACTACTGCCACAAACCTGGTATTACATCCTACCAACTGATATTAAAACGTATTTCTCAAAATCTACAGGCTACAATCAAATTTCGTGAAACTGAACTCTCCAACTTTAAACTTTGGTGCACCACAGTGTAGGTAAAGGTCTTCTCACTCTCAGAGAAACATCCTGTAGAAGGTTACAGACCCATTTCTAACGGAGACTGAATGCCTAAGAAGTTTCTGACTTGTAGTGTACAGGGGGATGGAATAAGGGTATGGACATAAAAAAAAAGTTGTAAATATTTGACATTTTATAGTTCCTTACCCATTTCGCCACTAAAATTTGAAATAAGTAAGACTTTCACTTCTGTAAACCAGGTATTAATTTCCTTTCAAAAGAGAACTTTTACAGGAACTGCAACATACAAAAAGAAAAATTAACTTCTTACCTGATCCCTGAGACCATTCTCATGTGCTAAATCAGCTCCATGTGTATTCCCATCTCTTTCAAGAGTGATACCCTCCGTTAAGTTAGAATCATCTTCAGTCCATCTACTAGTTTCATCTTGACTTTCAAATTCCATCAGGTTGGTCCCTTAAAAATTATATTTCATGTTTTCTCTCCATTCTCATAGAGCTTGGAGTCTCATTTTCTCTCTTACATGGTTCCCCAAGTGGACCCTAAGTGGGGAGGCTATCATTTCTTACCTCTACAGTAAGTGGTTAATACCACCAGCATAGTAACTTCTGTAAAACTCAGGTGAGATCAAAACACAGCTCTCCTCAAAACCCTTCAGTGAATGCTCAGTTCAGGCAAAACCCATCAGTGCAATCAAATGTCATCCAGAGTTTGACTCAAGTAGCTTTGATTCCTTTCTCTTTCTTTATTATGGCTCCTGGTCTTCAAACCATCCCATGCAGTGAAATTTCTTTATTCCAGTCCTATACCCACTTTTAGCATTTTTTTTGCACTATACTGTATAGATAATTAATATAGTTATAGTTAAGAGGCTGTATAGGATTGTAGTTAAAAAGACAGATTCTGGCACCAGACTTCTTTGGTTTCAAATCACAGTTTTGTCATTTACTGTTGGGCATTGAGCAAACTGCTTAGTGTTTCCATAGTTTGTTTCTTCATCTGTTGTTGTAATGACTGCATAAGTTAATACAGGGAATCTCTAACAGTGCTTGCACACTCTCTAAATATCAGCTATATGAGATAGTATTTCTCCCCACCCTGTACCTATCTCCACTGTGTAGCTCCCTAAGAGCCAGGAAAATATGTCATGTTTTTCCATATCTCTGTAGCATATAGCATGGGAAATAATCAATTTATGCTTTCAGAGAGAAGTAATTATATGGAAATAATGTTTTAACAATAAATCTAATTTCCAAAGGAGGATGAAAATAGAACACGTGTAGATTTTATAAAGCCTTCATGAGCAGCAAACCATCTGAGAACATTTTAACTCTGTCTTATGGCACTTACAGCCTGACCTTTCCCCCATAGAATATTTGCAGAGGATCTTGGCTTTAAAATTCTCACATCAGCCTTGACCACCTTGCCTAATCTTGGGTCCCTCCCTAGGTGTAACCACTGGCATCAAATCTGTAGCTCTCCTGTAAATTTTTCATTTCATCTTCATAAACAGGTCTTGGCAATCCTTAAATATTAACACATGTAGATCTACCAGGTTCCTCTTAGTCTACATTTTGTGGTATTTATATACCATGGTATGAGTACATTATCAATATTCGTAAGAACAACATATGTATTTCCTATGTCTTTCCTATTAAACATTCTTAAACGTGTCTCCTAGGCACATGTATGGTACATAAGAATCTTAAGTTTTAATAGATGTTTTCAAATTACTCTGCAAAATGGCTGCACAAATTCACATACATACAAGCAATAAGTGAGAGAAGAATTCCACAGACTGTTGATAATATTTAATTTAGATCAGACTCTAATATTTTTAACCATGTTGTTGGATGCAAATATTTTTACTTGTATTTTCCCAGTCCATGATTATTAATTTTCTATCACATATTCTAACACTTCTTGCATTTGTTTTCTTCTGCTGATACAAAATTTATAGGTAAATATGAAGTATTAACATGAATCTCACTACTTAGAAATGGTACAGTGGCTGATGCATGTAATCCCAGCGCTTTGAGAGGCCAAGGTGGGCAGATCACCTGAGGTCAGGAGTTTGAGACCAGCCTAGCCAACATGGTGAAACCCGTCTCCACTAAAAATACAAAAATTAGCTGGGTGTGCTGGCAGGTGCCTGTAATCCCAGCTACTCAGGAGGCTGAGGCAGGAGAATCACTTGAACCCAGGAGACAGAGGTTGCAGTGAGCTGATATCGTACCACTACACTCCAGCCTGGGTGACAGAGCGAGACTCTGTCTCTAAAACATAAATAAATAAATAAAATAATAATAATTTCATCCAATAGCATAAACTTGGCTTATTTTTACTGTTTGAGATACGGGCACTCTAGATATTTTTAATTTTTTATAAATTATATGAAATTGTAACTTAAACTCGATTACATCTGAATGGTTGAATACATAGAATCATAGAATCAAACAATACAACATAAATTTAGTTTTCTATTAAAAGTTGTATGTATAATTTCTTCAGGCTTTTGATTTAAAAACCTTTGAAGCAATCGAGAATTAATGTTAATATTTTTAAATTACTTAGCAGAAATCCTGGAACTTAGAAGATTTCACAAAAATAACAGGGATATTTAATGTTACTATTACTATCACTTTCATTATTATTACTTAAGCTAGGTAAATAAGAATCACTGATCATTTTATAGAGTTTTAAACATATATAACTAAAATAAATAGTAAATTTCAATGGATGTGGATTTCATGAAAGAAAGTTGTCCTAAAAATGATTAATAATCGTATTGGATTTTATATATATGTGTGTGTGTGTGTGTGTGTGTATATATATTTGAGTTCTGTTAGTTTGCCTACTATGAGCTATTTAAAAACAAATTTACAATCTAAAGCAGGATAAAATGTTGATGTGAAACTTTAATTAAGATTGTTATTGAAGGTAGTAAATGGTTGCTGTGGGAAAATGGTGCAATTTGAGTTGGAAAAATGTATCATTAGCTACCAAGGAATGGTAGGGAAGCACGGAAGCACCACCTTCATACAAACATCAAAAGCAGTGAACTTAGGGCTTGGTGGTAATATTAGAACATAAAGTATTTACAATAAAGAATTATTACTATTTGGGACTAAGTTCAGAGTACTGAAACAAATTAAAATTGGCATACTTGAACAGACATATCTTAATAAAAGAGGCCGCCAATATTACTTTGTCTTCAGCCCTGAAATCTTTGTCTCTGTTTCTCCCTAACCTTTTCACATGCCTCCTAACAAAAAATCTTGGAAACTTTGAATATAAAGACAGACAATATCCCATGAAACAGGATTGGGATTTTAAGTAGAAAACAAGTACATATTAGCATTCTGTAGTCCTGAAGTGTGCTTACTCCTCTGTTTTATGGAGGGGAAACCTCCATAAAATATACATAGTAATAATATCAACCAATAATATTGGTAAGAATAAATACTTAAAAGAGTGAAACATATAAACTTTAGGAAATTAAATTTATCTTTCAAATGATCATGTTATTTGGCTTACATTTGTTTAGGTAAAATGCATGTCACTCTTAAAGTATATTTATGTGCAATTTTGATTATGTGTATTTTTCCACTTAAAAAATATATTTAACTCTTATACATGCATTTATAATTTCACCTATAACACTTAATTTTCCACCTATCTCTCTGCTTACTTGTTTAAAGCCTCCTCAGAGAGTGGTAATATGCCCGATTTATCTCCATCTCTGGACATTGTCTTGTGTTGTAGTTATTTGGTAAATGTTTAATGAATTATTAAACACCATTAAAGAAAATCTTTAAATCAAAATTGTAAAATGAGCAATGTGAATAATCAAGGGTATTTTCTAGCTTTGATTTTATAGAAGAATCAATAGACTGAAATGTATAACTCCTAACATAAGTTGTAGCTCTGATTCTAGGTTTTCATCTGCTTCAATTACCAATGGACATAGGGAATTCTTGTGACAGCAAAGAGAAGCTAATGTTTGTTTGAAAAAAAAAGAAAAATATAATCTTTGCATAGAAAGTTTGTACCACATTAAAGTCCCCTCTCCCAACGTACAATTTCATACTTTTCTTATATCTCTGTCTTGGGTCACTTCCAGGTGTACTGCTCATGTTTACTTTCTTTTCGAATACTTGTTTCCTTATTGATCTTTAAACTTGGCCTGCCCAGACTCCTTGTTTTTTGGTCATTCCAAGACCTTTTGTGTCATTCAACTCTCAATTTCTATTTCTTGCCCTTGACTATTTTACTACTTTCCCTTATTTTCTCCACTTATTATTTGATTTTCAGTTTCCTTTTGGCAGCTTATCTTGTTAAATTACCTATTTTCTATTGTTTTATTTGAGGTGCTTATTCCTAATTTAAAATTTTTCTGATTTTATATGTTTAATCACAAAGCAAAATGTGTTAATTTTTTTCCTAATTGATACACTTATAGTCAATAGAAATCATAGCATTCAGTTCTTTAATTTTTCAAATAATGAGAAAGGCCCTTATATGATAGACACTAAACCAAATTTTATTGCTCTCTCTCTCTCTCTCTCTCTCTCTCTCTCTATATATATATAGACACACACACACATACACACACACACACACACTCTCATATATTTTGAAATAGAGTCTTGTTCTGTCGCCCAGACCGGAGTGCAGTGGCATGATCTTGGCTCATTTCAACCTCCACCTCCCACATTCAAGCGATTCTCCTGCCTCAGCCTCCCATGTAGCTGGGATTACAGGCATGCACCATCACACCTGGCTAATTTTTGTAGTTTTAGTTGAGGCGGGGTTTCACCATTTTGGCCAGGCTGGTCTCGAACTCCTGACTTCAGTGTGATCCGCCCGCCTCAGCCTCCCAAAGTGCTTGGATTACAGGTGTGAGCCACTGCACCCAGCCTATTGCTTTTAATATTTTTAAAGCATGTACAAATTGTCCTCAAAAGGTCACATTCTATGTTTATTATTGTACATAGATTTTCTTATTTATTCTTCACAACAGCTTCATGAGATAATATTGTGGGGACCAAGGCCCTTAGCCCACTAAAAGTTCTCTGAAAAATCACTGACATGAGGCAGAATGATTAACAGGAGAAAGGCATACACATTTATTTAACCTGTATAGATGGCAGCCTTCAGAATGACAACCACGCCCCTTATGAGCTACAGAAGCTTATGTACCATCTTGAGGTTGTAAACAGAATGTTGGCTCAGAGCATGGCCAAATGATTTATGCTGGTAAATCAGATTTTGGTGGCAAGACAGGTGATGATAGGGAGAAAGAAAGAGTCCTGCCTGTCAAAAGTGGCTGTGCTGTATAGATGAACCCTTACAGGTAGCAACTCTCAGAGAGAATAGATGGTAAACGTTTCTTTTCAGGTCTTTAAAAGTGTCAGGCTATCAGTAACCTCTCCTAGATCTCAGAAATGCCTAGAAAGAGAAGTCCTGGCTACATCAATGGAAATTCTCCACAGATGCAAATTTTCCCTACAAAATATGGCTTCACAGAGCCACCTCAATCTGCTG